>NC_051076.1:83734062-84034062 GCF_004664715.2 Peromyscus leucopus | reverse complement strand
ACTATATAGCTTCATGAAACTGCCCCCACATTGGACCATGGAATTTGGAATAACCTAAATCTGTGTTCTCTGGACACCATTGCTCAAAACAGCTGCAGAATGAACAACCTCTTATTCCTTTCAAGATGAGGGCTATGGTTAGTGCATTGGTCGATTGTGAGAAGCTCTCAGAATGAGTGAATAGATGAGACATTCTGGCTGTTTATGTTTCAGGAAGTGTCAAAAGCTTTGGAGCTGTATACCTCAATCTGCCTTCCAGCTGCTCAGACTTCATTTTTTTTTTTCAAAAATAAGTAAAGATGTATGTGTGTGTGCATGTGTGTGTGTGTGTGTGTGTGTGTGTGTGTGTGAGAGAGAGAGAGAGAGAGAGAGAGAGAGAGAGAGAGAGAGAGAGAGAGAAAACCTGTAGAGATAAAGTCTTAGAAAAGGAAAGAAAGAAGTTGCAGATATTCTATTCAGATAAAGATATTCTGAGAACGACCTCCAGAGGAATCCAGTGATAATGTGGGAAAATAGTTCTATGCAACAGAAAGAAACAGAATGCATTGTTTATGAAATTTATCCTCAGGGGAGCAGATGGACAGAGCAATTTGGTATAAAGTGGATTACTCACCCTCCATTCTTCTGGGGTCTGCACTTTTCCAAGCTACCATGATAACCTTTTATCCACTGGGGCTCTCCCCTGAATTTCAAGCCCATGTTGAAGCTACTTTGTTGAAAGTTAAACAGATTCTTGATTTTAACAAGTTAGAAATGGAGTACTTGGTCACCCCACCGGCTGTTTCTGCCCCTCTTTCTCCAGGAAAAGTGCCTTCTCCCACCTCTGGGTGTCCCAGCTGTTTGAGAATTATGTTATTAGTCTTTCATCATCAACGCACATCAGTTGATGAAAACCAGCATCTACTTGTAAGTGGAAAGAAGACAGAGGATTTTTATTGCTGCCACATTAGCAGGAGGGACAGAGGGATGCAGCAAACCCACCAAGTACCTGTTCTGGGCCCTGACGTGAGGTCAAAGTTTTGCTGGAGGGCCTGGGATATGCACATCTGAATGGCCCCGGTCAAGGTGTGGCCCTGCCCACCACTGAGACCATCATGATCCTCAGTCTCATCCTGTAAGTTGCTACAATTGTGTGAATCCCAGGAGACAAGGTCCTCTTTGGCTGGCACCTTTCCACCTCCCAGCAGATTCCAGGGAAATTCCCATTTCTTTAGGATCTGCTGTTCCAATAGTCTGAGATTCAGATTGAGGTCACAAAAGTCTCTTTAGAATATCTTATTTCTGCCAGGTCTGCTACTATTACCCACTTTCTATTTTAATCTTGATCTTTTAAAAAAACATTTTTATTCAATTTTTTATTTTTTGAAATTAAAATGTAATTATTTCATTTTCTCCATTCCTTTCCTTTCTCCATCCCTTCCATACTCTTCTGCCTTGTTCTTCTTAAACTCATGAACTCCTTTCATTAACTGTTATTGTTACACACACACACACACACACACACACACACACACACACGCGCACACACACACAAATGCACGAAAGTGTAAGTACAGCTTGCTCAGCCTATCTAGCGTTATTGCTATGTACACGATCCCGGGGCTGTCAGCTGAACTGGGTGGCCAGCTCAAGGGCTCATGGGTGGCACTGTTTCTCCCACTATCAGCATTCCTTCACGGTCTTTAGTTCTCCATTTACGGGTGGGGCCCCATGACCAGAACCAAGCAGTCCAACCACAGCAGGCCCCGAGTATTCCAACACAGCTGAGGCACAAGACAGAGACAATAAACAAAGAAATAGAGGCAATAAAGAAACATAAACAGAGGGAATCCTGGGAATGGAAATCTTAGTAATGCTAACTACATACACAAGGATCACCAACAAAATATAAGAGATAGAAGAAAGAATCTCAACCGGGCAGTGGTGGCGCACGCCTTTAATCCCAGCACTCGGGAGGCAGAGCCAGGCAGATCTCTGTGAGTTCGAGGCCAGCCTGGGCTACCAAGTGAGCTCCAGGAAAGGCGCAAAGCTACGCAGAGAAACCCTGTCTCAAAAAAACCAAAAAAAAAAAAAAAAAAGAATCTCAGGCATTGAAGATATGATAGAAGAAATCAATATATTGGTAAAAGAAAATGTTAAATATAAAAAATTTCTGACAGAAAACATCCAGGAAATCCAGGAAAAAAAATGAAAGGAACAAACTTACAAAGATCAGGAATAGGGAAAGGAGAAAACTACCAGTTTAAAGGCCATGAAAATATTTTCAACAAAATCACTGAAGAAAAATTTCCTAATCTACATAAGAAAATGCAAGAAGCATACAGAACAACAAATAGATCAAACCAGAAAAGAAAATCTACTTGTTGCATAATATTCAATACAGTAAACGTACAGTACAAAGAGAGAACATGAGAACTGCAAAGGAAAAGACTCAGTAGCATATAAAGGCAGCCCTATTAGAATTACATCTACTTCTCAATGGAGACTTGAAAAGTCAGAAGGGCTTGGCCAGATGTGCTGCAGACTCTAAGAGACCACAGATACCATCTCAGAATACCATACTCTGTGGGGGGCCATCCCACTCCCACTTTTCCCCAGAGTACTCTTGAGTAGGAGCTGCAGAAAACATTAGAAGTATAGAGGGGAGAGAAACATTTAGAAAACACAGGATAGCCTAATCCATTGGCTCCTGCCTGTCTCTGCCAAAAGGTTTTTAAAAGGAATGCCAAGGAGTGGAGCAAAAGACCTCCCCCCAGCACAGCCAAGTGCAGACCATCTCAGACACCTGGTACTTAGGCTCTTGGTCCAATCATCCTCTTTATGCAGACCTGCTGGGTAAAGCCACTAGGAAACCTAAATTGGCTCCAACAGTACTAAGCAAAACTTTCAATCCATATAGATGGAAAAAATAAGATATTCCATGATAAAGTCAAATTTAAACAATATCTATCTATAAAACCAGCCTTACAAAAGGTGCTAGAAAGACAAATCCCAATGAATGGGGTTAACTACACACAGGAAATAAAAAAATCTCACACCAGCAAAAGTAGAAGAAGGGAAACAGACACACACACACACACACACACACACACACACACACACACACACACTACCACGACCACCAAGAACAAAAAGAACAACAACAAAATAGCAGAAGTAACAATCAATCATTGTTCATAGATGTTTCTCAATATCAATGACCTCAATTCCTCGATAAAAAGATACAAATTGACAGAATGGATATGAAAACAGGATCCATCCTTCTGCTGAATACAAGAAATATACTTCAACATCAAGGATAGACATTACCTCAGATTAAGGGTTGGAAAAAATATTCCAAGCAAATGGACCTAAGATGCAAGATGGAATAGCTGTTTTAATATCTACCAAAATAGATTTTAAACCAAAATTAATCAAAAGAGATGCGGAAGGACACTATGTATTCATGAAAGGAAAAACCTACTAAAATGACATTTCAATTTTTTACATTGTACCTCAAACAGAGGGGTACCTACTTTTAAAATGTTTCCATTTAAAAAATTTTTATTTTATGTACATTAGTGTTTTGATATGAATGTCAGGTCCCCTGGAACTGGAGTTACAGACAGTTCTGAGCAGCCATGTGGGTGTTGGGAATTTGGAACTGGAGTTACAGACAGTTCTGAGCTGCCATGTGGGTGTTGGGAGTTGAACCCAGGTCCTCTGGAAGAGTAGTCAGTGCTCTTAACTCCTGAGCCATCTCTCCTGATCTGGTACCCACTTTTGTAAAATAAACATTACTACAACTTAAATCACATATTGACCCTCATACATTGATAGTGTGAGATGTTACTACTCCAATAATCACCAATGGACAGGTCATTGAGACAAAAATTAAACAGAGAAATATGCTGGTGTTAACTGACATTATAAACAAAATGAATATAACAGATCGTTACAAGGCACTCTAACCAAACACAAAAGAATATACCTTCTTCTCTACACCTCACAGAACTTTCTGCAAAATTGGGCATATACTCAGTCAGACACAGTGCAAAGTCTCAACAGATACAAGAAAATTGAAAAAAACTTCTTGCATCCTATCAGAACACCATGGATATCATCAACAGAAAGCTTACAAACTCAAGGAAACTGAACATCTGTCTACTGGATCAAGATAGGAATGATGAGAGAAATTAAATATTTCTAGAATTCAATGAAAATAAATATACAGCATACACATATTTATGGGAAACAATGAAAGTGGTGCTAAGAGGAAAGTTCAGAGCACTAAGAGCCTAATTAAAAAATCGGAGAGATCTCATCCTATCTACTTAACACCACACCTGAAAGCTCTAGAACAAAAAGAGGGAAGCACACCTAAGAGGAGTAGATGCCAAGAAATAATGAAACTCACAGTTATCCTGCTACACAAACCACATAAAGACTCAGCAAAGAAAGATAGAGACAAATTTCCCTTATGAACATAGATGCAAAAGTACTCTATAAAATACTTGTGAACTGAATCTAAGAACACATCAAAAAGATCATCCACCATGATTAAATAGACTTTATCCCAGAGATATAATGAACTAAAAAAATTTGACGTAAAAAAACCCAAATAATCCAATTAAAAATAGGGTACAGATCTAAACAGAGAATTCTCTATAGAGGAATTCTCTACAGAGGAAACTCAAATGGCTCAGAAATAATTAATAAATGTTCAAAATCTTTAGCCATCAGGAAAGTGCAAATCAAAATGACTCTGAGATTCTTACTCCTGTCAGAACGGCTAAGATCAACAACACGAGTGACATCTCAGGCTGGCAAGGACGTGGAGCAAGGGGAACACTCCACTGCTGGTGGGAGTGCAAACTCATACAGTGACTTGCTGTCCAGCTCTCCATGGCCCCACCTGGAATGCCAAAATGTTGTTGTTTTTTTGCTCTTTTGAGGGGCCCATTACCCAGCTCCCAAATAAATCACACATGGAGGCTTATTCTTAATTATAACTGCCTGGCCTTAGCTTTAACTTATATTATCCCATCTACCTTTGGTGCCAGAGCTTTTTATCTTTCTTTATTCCTGTATACCTTTTCTTTCCTTCTTACTTGGTGTCTGGCTATGTCACTGGGTGGCTGGGCGGCTGGGTGGCTGGCCCCAAAGTCCTCCTCCTTTCTTTCTCATTCCTTGATCTGCCTGATTTCTCCTTCTATATATTTTCTGTCTCACAGCCCTGGCTATCCTTTCTCATGCCTTGCTATTGGCTGTTCAGATCTTTATCAGACCATCAGATATTTTAGACAGGCACAGTAACACAGCTTCACAGAGTTAAACAAATGCAACATAAACAAAAGTAACACACCTTACAATAATATTGCCCAGCAACTACTATGGAAATCAGTATGGCAGTTACTCAGACAATTGGCAATAGACCTACATCAAGACCCAGTTACACCACTCTTGGACATTTACCCAAAGAAAGAACTATCTTATCACAAGAACACTTGCTCAACAATGTCTATTCTGGCTTTATTCATAATAGCCAGAAACTGGAAACAACCTAAACATTCCTCAATAGAAGAATGGATAAATAAAATGTGGTACATTTATACAATGTCATGTATTAGCCAGCTGTTAGAAATGTGACATCCCAAAATTTTCAGGCAAATAGACAGAGCTAGAAAAAAAAAAAAATCATACTGAGTGAGGTAACCTAGACCCAGCATGACAAATATGGTATGTATTCCCTTAGAAGTTAATATTAGCTATTATGTAAATGATAATAAAACTACAGTCTGTAGACTCAGAGAGGTTACACATAGAGAAAGGGAATAAAGATGGCATATGGATCTCCTTGGGAGGGGGAAATACAATACATTTTATAGGTGGGTCTGGGGGAAGGGGAGAAAGTACGGGGACCAGGTGGGAAGCAGGAGGGGGGAGTGGATTAGGGGAAGGAATAAAAGGAGAGATGGTTAAAATTGAAGAGCATTTGAGGAGCAATATGGAAACCCATTGGAAACTTTGTATAATATACAAAGGCTAACCTAACCTAATGAAATTTCCAAATAGTGAGGGAGACAGAATGCCAACTGGCCAACTCTTGTCACTAAACAAAGCTTCCAGTGCTGGGACTGGGGTTCATCCAATTGAGTTGCTGGCCAATAAGGCCCCATGGAAATCCCCAAACAACCCAGGATGTTGCCAAGCCAAAGGTTTCTCTCCACAAACTGCCAGCAAGGCCCCATTGCTAAAGACAACACCCACACGAGTCATTGAACATGGAGAGGTCAAGCTGGTGCCTACATAGAACCTTCACCCCTAAGTTCTAGCATCTTTGGTGTGGGAAAGTACTATACAGGCTACCAAAAGAGAAACACATACACCGACCAAGCCACAAACTCTTTGATCTAAGTTGCTACTCTGCCTGCAAGATATGCTGGGACAAAGGTGGCCCAGAGCTTCTGGGGGTTACCAACCAGTGTCTGACTTGACCTAAGGCACACTACATGAGATGGAACCCACACCCAACACTGCCTGCTGACCAAGAGCCAGAGACTAGACAGCACAGAGACCTATGGTAAAGCCAAAAAATAAAAATAAAACAGTCCAAAAAATTTAACAATAAAATTTGATATTCTAATGATATTCTGTTATCCTTATAAATTGGTGCCTTATTCAGCATTTCTCCTGCAGCAGATGGGACAAATACAGACTTTCAGGCAAACATTATGGAGAGAGAGAGAGAGAGAGAGAGAGAGAGAGAGAGAGAGAGAGAGAGAGAGAGACACCTTGGAATTGAGTTGTAAATGGGATGTCTCATCAAAGTTGAGGCAATCCCACAGAAGAGGAGGCAGAAGGAGTCGGGGAGACATACAGGACAAAGGACACCAGAACAAGATTGTCTGAATCAACTGAGCAAAGCTCATATGAAGTCACAGAGACTGAAGCAGCAATCATGAAGTGTCTGCACTGGTCTGCACCAGGTCCTCTGCATTTATACCACAGCATTCAGCTTAATACTTTCATGGGACTCCTGAATGTGTGAACAAGTGGGTCACTGACTCTTCTGCCTTTTCTTGGGATCTTTTTATTTCTGTTGGCTTGGCTTGTCCAACTTTGATATGATTGTTTTTTATCTATATTTTATTTTGTTAAAATATTTTTTAAAAAATAGGAATGTTCCCGGGCGGTGGTGGCGCACGCCTTTAATCCCAGCACTCGGGAGGCAGAGTCAGGCGGATCTCTGTGAGTTCGAGGCCAGCCTGGGCTACCGAGTGAGTCCCAGGAAAGGCGCAAAACTACACAGAGAAACCCTGTCTCGAAAAAAAAAAATAGGAATGTTTTTATTCAAATGTTTTATTTTTTGAAATTAAAATATAATTACTTCCTTTTCTACATTCCTTTCTTCCTTCCAGACCTTTCCATGCCTTCTGCCTTGCTCCCTCTTAAACTCATAGACTCTTTTTCTTAATTGTTATTGTTACACACTCACACACATACACTCATATGTATATCTGCACAAAAATGTAAATACAGCTTGCTCAGTCTATTTAGTCACACACACACACACACACACACACACACATGATTTCAGGGCTGGCCAGTTGTGTTGCATTAACCAATTCAGAGGTTCATTTGAGGGGATAATATTCTTCTACTATCAGCATTCCTTAGTTACCTTTACTTATGTTTAGGATATGGCCCCATGAAATACCCCCCATTCCATGATAGCATGTCTATTGGTGTTGGACTTGTTCATATCTTAACATCACAACCTTGAGGTGAGTTATGTCTATGTCCAAAACAAACATAGTATCAGGATGCAAGTAGGGACCAAGATTATAACATATTTAGTTGCTGCCAAGTAGCCATGTGTAAGAACCACTTTTCTTAACCTTTTGGACATTAGTTTTCAGAAGGACTGGCACAAACAAACCCATGATGTCTAAACAGTCTTCATACTTGGGATCCCCATGCCTCAGCTTCATATGCTCTAGGATTGCATATAAGTGTTACCATGCCCAGCATGATTTTATTTTCATTCTGACCACCACCACTTCTTGTCTCTGAACACTATTTCTCTGAAGGCATTGCAGATTAACCATCTGGTAGTTTGTTCTTCATTGTCCCATAATGCCAAGAAAGATTCATCCTGGTTGGTTTGATTTACCCCTTGTTGGCAGAGGATGGATACATCAAGAGACGGACATCAAGGAGTTGGGAGCCAATGAACTCTTTAGGCCAAATAAAGCAACTACCACAGAAGAAGTGAATCGTGGGTCAGGCATATCTAACATCTGTTCTGCTTGCCTTATGGGTAGTGTCCTACCATCACAAGAATGCCGTTTAGATTCCTTTGTGAGAACTCTACTTCTGTAGAATATTAATTTAGTCTGTAGTTTAGCTACAAGACTATTTACAAAAACACAACTATCAAGTAACAGACAAAAATTAGCCATAAAGCTTTGTAAAACACAACCACCAACACTAGAACTTTTTTTGAGAATTACTCCCATTTCAAAAAGAAAATTCTCAATGAACTGTAACTGGAGATGCTTTCAACCTGGCAAAGGATATCTATGAAAACCT
The DNA here is from genome assembly GCF_004664715.2 of Peromyscus leucopus. Classification (NCBI taxonomy): domain Eukaryota; kingdom Metazoa; phylum Chordata; class Mammalia; order Rodentia; family Cricetidae; genus Peromyscus; species Peromyscus leucopus. Next base: position 84,025,488 of record NC_051076.1, on the reverse strand, counting down.
CCTTACAACATGACATCTAGTGATAAGAAATTGCATGCTTTTTCAAAAAATCAAAATTAATAAAAAGCCAATCCAAAAAAGACCAGAAAAAAATGAAAATTATCCAGTTAGGAAAACGAGAAGTGTTTTCTTCATTAGCAGACACAAAGTCCATAATCAAGCTACTTACTATGGCTTGAATGGAAAAGGACATCCACAGATTTGTTTGAAGGATTGGTACTCGGATGAAACGGGCATTTAGCTGGGCCTAGCTGGAGGAGATGGGTCACTGCAAGCACATCTAGAGTCTTCTTATCCCAGCCTATGTCTTCTTTTCCCCTCACTTCCTGTCTGCAGATGCAACGTAACCAGGCATCACACCTTTTCACTATGCCTATAACTATGATGGAGTAGCAATACCTTCTTCACATTGATGGGGCAGGTCCCCCCTAAAGTCAAAATAAAAATTTTGTCTACTCAGTTGCTTTATGTCTGTATTGATCAAGGACACAAGACAAGTAACAAGCTACTAAATCTAACAGGTTTTACCATAGCCATAGAAAACAAGGTTGAAATTCAAAAGCTAAATATATTTTTATATACTAGCAACAAATAACCAGAAATCAAAACTAAAATGTAACAATATAAGAGACACTGAAAAAGAAACATAACAGTAATTGTAGAAAAACTGTGTATTGAAAACTAAAATACAATGTGAAGATTAAAACAAAAACTTTAAAAATGGAGAAACATGCTTTGTTCATAGATTGAAAGGTGCATATGTCTGCTCACTCTAGACTTATGTTAATAGCAATGCAATCCTAATAAATATCCTAACAAACTTTTATACATGTAGACAAACTAAATCTGAAATTTAAAGCCATTCAAAAGACTTAAGTTTAAGCAGAACAATTTTGAAAAACCAGCATAATGTTGTAAGACTTGATGATACTCAGAGTTTAGTATTAAGTATAATAATGAAGATCATGTGGTAGTACTGGCATCAAGACAGACAGGCTGATCAATGAAATACAATCATCCAAAAACATGATCATGATATACATGATCAACTGGCTTTCACCACAGACACTAATGCAATCATAGACACAAAGGGTAGCATTTCCAGTATAAACAACTCAAAATGGATCCTATGCCCAAGTTCACAATTGAACACTATTAACACTTCTGAAAGACCCATAGCTAGTTCTTAAAACCTTGGATTGAATGAAGAGTTCCTAGATAAGATAGCAAACACATTATGCATCAACAAAATAATACATGGTAATTCATTAAAATTGAAAAACTTTAATTTTTAAAAGTGTTGTTATGAGAAGGAAAGTCTCTGATATGAATTATAAATAAAAGTTGTCTATAATCCACATATTTGATAATTTGTTCTCATTGTATTTCTCAATAAAATAATATAAATATGTATGAGTGAAAATTTTTAAAAGATATTTCACTGAGGACCATAAATGGACAGCAAATGATTCCATACAAAAAATGCAAATATGATATTTTTTAAGAAAGAAATGCAAGCTAAAACCATTCTGACACTGATGGTCAACCACATTTTGGTGAGCATGTACAGCAACTATATCTTTGTTGAGAATGTTAAATAATACAAACTATTTGAGCAAATAGTTTGTAAGGTGCCCCCCCCCCCCCCCTCTCTCTCTCTCTCTCTCTCTCTCTCTCTCTCTCTCTCTCTCTCTCTCTCTCTCGCTGTGATTGTGTAGCTCCTACTGGCTTGGAACTTACTATGGAGAACAGGTTGGACTTAGACTCACAGAGATCCTCCTACCTTTGCCTCCCCTACTGAGTGCTAGAATTAAACATACATGCCACCATAAGAAGCTTGGCTGTTTCTTAAATATTATATCTGCACCTCCCATATAATCAAAATCGTATGTAGCTAGTCAAAGAAAATGAAAACATTAGTAAAAAAATATGTGAAAATGAGTGTTCTTAAACTTTATTTACAGTAACCAAACCTTGATAATATTGCAAATATCCATAAGATTATGAATGAATAAACAAATTATATTATGTCTATATAATGATGTTTTAAGTAGAGACAAAAGAAACTATTGATATATAGTATAATGTAATGTATATATTATAATGTAATATATAAAGTATAATGTAAATCTAAAAATATTTTCAGTGAATGATAGGAAAAATACAGAAATGGATACATTATTCCATAACAAGTTAATTATGAAACAAATCAGTAGTTGCCTGAGAGTGGGTGTAAGTGGCTAGAACTGAACATGGAGTAGACGAATAGCAAGGTTACAAAGCTCAGGGTACATCCCAGAAGTAGGGTCGCTGTAAGAGTCAGAGGACCAGGAAGTCTGCTGTGAGATTGTGACTTCTAGCTATGACAGGCAAGCTGAACAAAGAAATCTCAACAATTTGGATACCTTAACAAGACCTAAAAATTCAACAAGAGTTGACAGCCCAATGTAGATAGAGAAAATATCATGGGGCCACACCCTTAGATGGAGAGCTACAAACAATTAACCGCTGAGAAAGGGGAAATCAGTCATCCCCAGGTAGCCCCTGACTGGATATCTAACCCTGAGTGGTCAGTCCTAGAAACACACATGCAGGGGTCACTGATGGACTCAGAAGACTCCATCTGTATTAGACCCATGTATATGTACATGTAACAACCATGGTTAGAGATGAGGGGAGGGGCTCTGGTGGACATAGGAGCAGTAGAGGGAGTAGAAGGAAGGGGAAATGATGAAATCATATTTTAATTAGAGATTTTAAAAATTGTTTAAATAAAAAAGAGATATGGCCAAGTTTCCAGAGAAAATTTGCAGGCGTGATGGTCATGTTCTGTGTCTTAACTATGCAGATGGCATTATGGGTACATGCGTGTTTCAGAACTTACTGAACTGTACATTCAGGTATTCCTATTCTATTCAATTATTTAGTATTCTGTTTAGATCCCCCACCCTCCTCACCTGACTCCTCTTGTGCCCTGCACACTCACTCTCATATTCAGGACTTCTTTAATTGTCCACCACATGTATAAACACAACCTGCTGAGTCCATTTAGTGGTGCATTTAGGGCATCCTGGGGGCATCTGATTCACATCTGAGCATATGGTTAATTAGACATCTGGTTGGGAAGAGTTGCTCAGTGTGAAGCTTCCTTGGGGGTTGCCACATTGTGCATTAGAAAGAAATGGGGGATAAGGACCACACTGTGGAGCTTTAGAAAGAAGTCAGGGGGTAAGGGCCACACTTTAGATCTTTGTCTCTCAACTCTGTCCTGAAGGTTGCTGTTGAGTCCTTCAATTTGCACTGGAAACTTGTGGGAAGAGTTGTCTGAACCATGGGACAGACAGGACTGTTGGATAACACTGATGGGATGAGATACTGCCGCAGCTTCTGGTGAGACCCGGGGCAGTTACAGCAGTTAGTCTGTAGCTTTCACTCTTGGCTTTGTGAATGGGGACCTTCAACTGGAATTGCCTGGTAAGGCTGGCAGTGGTGGAGGGCACAGCTTGGAGATGTTAGCAGTGTGGGATAGCCCTTTGGGAGCTGGGTTGTAAATAAGGCTGGAGACAATGAGAATCACCTCAGACACTCCAAACCAAGTATGGCCTGCTCAGATCTGAATTCCCACACCTGGCATTGGAGCTGTCAGCAAAGACATTCACCAAATACTGAGTATACTCTTTTTGTTGTACAGTGAAACTGCCTTGCCAATCTGGCAGCATAGGGTTTTAATTCTGGTATGTGGCAAAAATGATGTCTTTTTGAGACAGGTATGGAAGGCTGGCCTCAAGTTTTCTATGTAGCTGAAGATGACCTTGAACTTCTGATCCCCCTGCTCTGCACCTCCCATATGCTAGGGTGTCAGGTAGGCACGATCATGCCTGGTTTTATAGGGTGCTTAGGGTTGAACTCAGACAAACACTCTACCAACAGAGCTGCATCCTCAGCCCACTATAATGCCTTCATGGAGAAGAGAACCTGCCGCAAAACAAGATGCTGCTGGTTCTGTGGTGCCAGATGAAGAAAAGGAAGGGGTGGTCCGCACAAAACCTGGGCTCTACTCTGCAGCACCGGGCATTCCTGATCACAGCAGTGGTCGCTGCTGCTTCTGTGCCCTCCTCGTTGACCTCGACAAAGCACTTATGGGCAACCTTGGACACGGGCACGTTCTTCTTAGTTGTCATTCCAGAAAAGTCAGCCTTGGTTTCCTCAAAGGCATCTGTCATTCCCAAATTCTGAAGGAAAGATTCCAGGTCATAACTCTCCTCCAGCTTTAATCTGGGGAAGAAGACTTGAACTTTACTTTCTGTCATGGTTTCCGGATTTGTCCAGGCCCTGAACTTCTCATACGTCAGTGCCTTTTCCACCTGGAATGACAAAAGATCGAACTTTTACAATGAGGAGGACAGGAGGCTAATGCCACTTACATTCCCTCACCCTTTCCCTAGTGAGGAGTGACAGCTACTTGAGTTTGCTTCTATTCCTAGACTAAGTTCCTTTTCATGTGGCCACGATAGTTCTCATTCTTGACTCATGCCAACAGCTTTCTGATTACATAGAAAAATCAAAGAAATCAAATGGCCTTGCCATGGACCCTGTGCACCAGCATGGAGCAGCCTGCTCGTGTTGATTTGAAGCACTTAGTCACCTAAAGTCAACTATGCTAGACAGGTGCTTCCCCACCTAAGAGCTGGCTTACCAGAACACTACCAGTCATACACCTTCTACTTTGTAAGTCTCTCCTTCCACAGACTATGTTCCTTTCCTATCATGAGGAAGATTAAAGGTAAACCCAGACCCGTACTTTAGACCCTGTATTCAAAGTGTGTTCTGTGAGGCAACCGCACTTGCTTCATTTGAAGTTTCATTAGAAATGCAAAATCTCAAGCTGAATTGGGACCTGCATTCCTTAAAATATTCCCCATGGGGTTCATATGCACGTTAACACGTGGGAAACATTGCCATGATCCAATGCTATCCTTCTTCCAGGATCTTTGTTTAAAAATTATTGAGTTATCAACCAACCTCACCCTCCTGGGTTAAAAATGTTGTTACATTTTTTGGAACATTTTCATCCTGGCTTCATTAAAACTTGTCTACTCCTAGATAAACACTTAAAAGGAGTTCATACACATGTTTGCTGAAAGGAACACCTGGGTGCTAGCACTGCTCAGAATGATCTAGTTGGAAACTCTGCACATGTTAGCGGAGAGATGGACTTAGTAGATGAGCTCAGCTGGCCTCCACAGACACTCAGCGCCCAGGACTCACCACAGCCAGGTCAGTGTTTTCATCTGGAAGCAGAACGACCATGCACAGCTCTTCCTCTGCATAGGGCAAAACCAGGACCTGCATGTTCATCTCATCCACATGCCCCATCTTAAATTTAGCATGCTTGAACATCATCTGCACTGTTTTTTTCTCCTAGTGAAAATAAAATTAAAATTAGATTTCCAAAACGATAAATATAATTTACTAAAAACAAGCTATATCCAACTTGTGGGATTCAGAAAAGTATAAGATGATCATAATTTCTCTGCACGTAGTCTGTTAAATGTCAAATCTTCATTAGCACATTGTAGTATCAAGCGGGCTGCTGTTCCTTGGATGGGGTGTCACTAGGTATGAAAGAACACTTTGATAAATGGAACAGAACATAAAAGTGGGCATTACTTTTGAAGAAATTGTGTTGTTTTTGAGAAAACTCATAATGAAGCATTTCCATGGACTTTGGCGCCATTGTTTCCAGATTAAGGGGCATTCACTGCCATTCAGTCCTTGCACTGAAAGGTCTCAGTTAGAAGAACAAATCAGAGAGAACACACGCGTGTTCTGCAGCCCCATTGTAGAGCTGGCTTTATATCTTTTCTTTCCTTGGGAGGGGATCATGACATGGGCTATTCAGTCAGGCAGTTTTAAAGTTGTACTAAATACATTTTACAATCCCATCTTTGTGTAGCCCGCTATTTTAAAATTGATGTAAGCCAAATTCCATTTCATATTTAAAGGGAATGTATAAAATTATATTTAAAATTAGCTGAACATCTGCTAACATGTTTCCTTTCATTAAAGATTCTATTCTCTTGCACTCTAAAGCATAACGACCATCAACATGGCAAAGACAGCTAAGCAACTCCAGTGACAGCATCCACACAATGACAGGGTCTTCCTGCAGCCCAGGCCATTTGCCTGGGGAGCTAAGATTGAATGGACCAAGGATGAGAAAAGAAAGAAACAAACCCCAGTATACACATCATTCTAGTTTCTCTTCCTACCTCTACTTAAAGATACAGAAGAGGCAGATTAAGAGTAAAGAGGGTGTAAAATAAACTGTTCCTTTTCTCATTCATCATCTTTTCCAGTTTACTACTTTAAGAAAACAACAATACATTGGAAAACAGTGCTCCACCTGGTTAGTTTTAAAAGGCATGCCTCTTGTGTACTTTCTGTCAAACTGAGCCTTCCACTTCCCTTTGAAATACATGGCATTCACGAGAACCAGCTTAGTCAGTGGGCAGACTGTTCCAGGACTTAGAACTTCTGAAATTTTACCTGTAGAGAACAAAAAAAAAAAAAAAAATTAAAAGAAGAAGACAGTAAGAAGAGTCTATAGTGATTTGGGCTGCGGGTGGCTCTAAGCATTCTCCTATAATCAGTTGTCTTGACACGCAACGTTGAAAGCCCAGACTGGGTAGACAACTAGACTGCAGTCTGGCCCAATGCATCACTTGTTCCTAAAAAATAACCATGCTCTCTGCTCCTCATAAGACAGTCTTTTGGGCAGCATAGACTGTCCTCAACCTCGCTCCATAGCAGAACCTGTCCTCAGACCCACAACCTTCCTCCTCCAGCCATGCCCTATGCAGAGATAACTGTGAAATCAGTTCACTGCTTGGCTTATCCTTGAGCTTGTGTGTGTAGCAGTTCAGGATGGGAGCATTTCCCCAAAATTCTGCCAAGTTCACAGAGGTAGCAGAACACAACCACTATCTTTGATCCTAACAATGTCCTCTTAGGTTTAGCACTACAAGATCTCATTTACATGACTATAGACATTTTACCAGGGACCACTTCTTGGTTGGGGGACAGCTCTATTGTTCATGGTAAGGTATCAGCTAGTGATACCTTCCTCGATTTCAAGAGCTAAAAATATTCTTAGCCACTGTGAAGTGACAGTTGGAAGGTAAAACCAGTCCTGGTTAAGGATTACTGGTTAGTACTAATTTCCAGATCAGATTTATATAATCAGAGGCTTCCAAAAGATCAGAAATATAGACCTGTAGTGGGAAGGAAGGAAAGCTACCAAAAGAAATAAACTGTTAGCCGGTCGGTGGTGGCGCATGCCTTTAATCCCAGCACACGGAAGGCAGAGCCAGGCGGATCTCTGTGAGTTCGAGGCCAGCCTGGGCTACCAAGTGAGTTCCAGGAAAAGGCGCAAAGCTACACAGAGAAACCCTGTCTCGAAAAACCAAAAAAAAAAAAAAAAAAAAAAAAAAGAAAAGAAATAAACTGGACAAAGAAATTATAGAAGCAGTCCAAGTCCAGTTGTCCAATGAATGAGATAAGATGATCTCCAAGATACTCTTCAGCTCTAATATTCTGGGAAATCTAACAAGCAGTCAGCCTACATGGAGGAAGGATGTGAAGAGACATAGAGAAGTGATGGTGCATGAGGGGCAAGATTCAAAGAACCGCTTCGCTGACTGACTGCTCTTTCATCAATGGGAATTCGAGAGCCCACTAGGCAGATGCTGTATGAAACATGGGAGGCTCTCCCTACTGGGATTATTTGATTGGTGTTTAGTATGATCAAGGGCACAGCTGCTAATTCATTCACACATGGTGAGTGTATCATATAAATTAAATGTACTAAATAATGGGTTCTAGATTGTCACTTGAACAAGTAAATGACTTTTAATTCCTCCACATCTTAGAAGTTTCTAAGTTTCTTGTTTGTTATTTAGGGTGCCCTATTTTGCTCTATATTCAAGTCAAGAACGGGCTAAAATATTGCCTGAGGATAGGAAGAAATCAGGTCTATGAACATTGCTATCCCAATAGTAACCAGACATCTAGACTCTAGAGCAAATTGGCAAAAGGTTCATCTTCTGAAACAACTGGGACCACCATGGTCATATTAGGAGGAGGTGAGGCCACCATGGTCACATTAGGAGGAGGGTGAGGCCACCATGGTCACATTAGGAGGAGGGTGAGGCCACCATGGTCACATGAGGAGGAGGGTGAGGCCACCATGGTCACATTAGGAGGAGGGTGAGGCCACCATGGTCACATGAGGAGGATGGTGAGGCCACCATATGGTCACATTAGGAGAAGGAGGGTGAGGCCACCATGGTCACATTAGGAGGAGGGTGAGGCCACCATGGTCACATGAGGAGGAGGACGATGGCTGAAAGTGAACTGATGAAATGCTCAGACTCCCACAGGTGGGGAATGGGCCAACTCCAACTGATACACTGTCTAAACTCTATCCCAAGAGAAGATCCTTCTGCTTCAGAGAACAGCAAGATTTCCTCTGACAGGACATTACTAGGGACCCCAAAGAAACCATTTTCCAGGGACTTTCCAGCACAGTTCAGAGGGAAGCAGTCTGAGGCTCAACATTAGGTTACCTTTTAGATTTCTGATCTGATAGTCCCAAGGAAAGCCCAGCAAACACACCACCACAGCTCTGAGAACTGGGCCTCAGGAGCAACACCATGGGGGACCCAGCCCAGGCCGCCACAGACCTCCCTGTCCCTTCTAACTCCAAAGTCACCTAAATTAAAACCTCCTACCTTCAGTCTTTTCCATCACCCAGTCATTGATGTGTTTCCTGCATTCTTCAGTGTCCTTAGCAAAGGACAGCTCTTCTAGCCCTGCCTGATAGAACTTCTGGCAGGATTCCTTGAAGGTCTGCAGACACAGAGGTTGGACACTATTCAGCAAAGTTTCTTACAACTGAGGAAACAAGTATTTTCTCTTAACATTTTCCCTATCATAAAGGTCTATGGAGGTGATGTATTTCAAGATGTATTCATGTAATTGTCAAAAAACGTGTGGGCCCCCTTTACTGCCCAGTGCTGAGAGAGATGCTGGAAGCCAGGTGAAAATATACACCTGACTGGGTGGCCCATAACCTATAAAGAGGATGCCCTGTACACAAAGACACTTATAATAGGTTAGTACTGTGGTTATCTATGCACAAAGCACAGAAATGTTTCTTCCAAACATTCTGGGTTGACTTTGTTTAATTTTCTGTTTCCCCACCCAGTAGGCACTCACTCTTTTGCTCATTAGATTGTCAAGAGCTAAAATGTCAAGTTAAAGGTAGATAAAGAAGAAAACAGAATGTTTATGTTTGGAACACAAGGATTGGGTGGTTCTCAAACCCGTTAGCAAACCTCTATCTCCAATATTATTTACATTATGATTCATAACAGTAACAAAATTACAGTTATGGAGTAGCAATGAAAATAATTTTGTGGTTGAGGGTCACCACAACATGAAGAACCGTATGAAAGTGTCACAGCATTAGAAAGGTTGAGAATCAACCATTGGAGAATAGGGAACAAAGAAAGGTCTGCAGAAGTGGCAGAAGCCATTGGGCATCATGGATCTTCACAAGCTATACGGATATGAATGAACGTATTTGTATATGTGAGCCTGTCTATATGTGTGTTTATATCAGCAAAGTAAAAAGTGGAAGTTGAAGTTAAATTAGAAGATTACCTAACACAGTAGAACCCAGATAACTTTCCTAAAAAGTCATGTTTTCAGATATGTAAATGTAGTGATTAACTCCACTCTCTGCCCAATACCTATTCTAAAATAGTTTAGGGGCCATGGACACTAGAAAGGTAGAATGCAAGTCATTGCGTCACCAACACTAAAAGATAAAGCTGATGTTCCACGTGAACATGAATTCACTGGAGGAATCCTAGCATCCAGAATCATCTCCAGGGAAGATAAGCCCAAAGCAGGGAGCTGCCAGGCCCAACCCTGACCACAGCCAGGACAGGCGTGCTCCCGGTCTGATGGGAGAATCCTCAGAACGTTCAGCCAGCACAACAGTCAAGTTGCCCGACTCTTTCCGAACTTTGTGTTGGCGACATCCAGCACGTTACGTGGCATGACTGCCAGACCTCACGAACTAGAGCAAGCTGTGGGAAGGAAGGAAGTTTGGGATTGTGTGCTCAAGCATGGAGACACTTTTATCTTAGAAAGACTATTTTTTCAGTGGTTGGATTTGTGAGACAGGAAATGGCCAATGTGGGCACAAAAAGACCTAGTAAAAGCAATCTATAATAACGTGGAAGGCACAGCCCACAGAATCCTTTCAACAGTGGCGATTCAGGAGATAGGGCAGACCTTAGAGACCTTGAGAGGTTGTCTCAGCAACACTCAGCCCCCACAGCAGAGGCTGGATGGGAGGGGATCTATATAACATGGCGGATGATGTGGTCACTCAAGAGCAGGGGAGGAAGGGTGAGGAGATCTCTCTGGGTGCAAGAGGATAATATATTGACTTTGACTTCACATAGAGATTTGTCAGGAAAAGAACTTGAGAGGACATAATTAAAAAGCAATCCTAAAATTCACAATTATAATGTCAGAAGTGTAATTCTAAGTACATTTCTATGGTGAAAGAGTTAGATTTCATCTCTTGTTCTTCTTCAATTTTGTCTTTTTTTTTTTTAATCTTTCTTCAACTTCCTTTCTTCAATGTCTGAGTACTACATACCGAAAGGAATTCACATGATTCTTCTCCAAAGAGTCGGCAGGCACTTTTTAGCAAGTACTGAGTGCCAGTTTTGTTAACTTCAGTGAGAAGGGTCTGGAAACCTTGATGAACATCTCCACCTCTGTTCAAACCAAGTACCTAGGGGTAGAATAAATAAACAGACTGTTTAACATGGTCATCATCTCCCGTTCTGCATACACAACCAGCTAAGGGGGGAAATGTGAAATGTTCCTGTAGTATGAGGAGTCCGATGTGACTGTCTCAACAGGGTTTTCCAACCAGCATGCTCGCCTTCTGAAGCCTTGCCGGGCTGCCTGGAACTCCGGAGGATGTTCGCAGCGTTTGCGGCCTCCACCCACTAGATGTCAGTAGCGCCCCTCCGCTGTGAGAACTGAACCACTGAACTCTTAGAGGTGTCTCTGGGGAAGGAAAATGTGCTCCTTGAGTGAGAGTCATTGGTCTGAAGGACTCATCCATCCCAGTGTCACGTGACAACATAACAATTAGATAGCAGGAGTGAATCTAATAACCAGGGCACACAAGAGTAAAACAATGGGAATGAAAAGGAAGAAGCTTTCAAAACTGGATTTTCCAAACCAGATCATGATTTACATCCAAGTAGGGTTAAGGTTTCCCTTCTGACTCTGACCAAGTCTCACTCCCAAGGTTTCTTCCTCAGTGAGTTCAGTGAGCAGATCTCAGCTGTGGCCCCTGGACGCACTGCAGGAGATCATCCATACACTCTCATGCTAGTGGCAAAGTGATATCTATATGGCAATTTATGTGATGCTTTCCCATATGGTTGAAAATATGCCTCTGATATATCACTATTATCTCATTTGTAGATAAAGATGTAGACAACTATTTGAGATCCAGCAGATTATATGTTCCCTCTAAATTATTCCCAAGGAACTAATTCCATACTTATGCTCATTTTTGTCAATGTATGTATAATCATACCTGAGAAGTCACCCATTCCACAAAGGCTTACTTACACAGCTGCATTACTCTTTAAAATATAACACTACAAAAGCTGGTAACAAAGTTGGGGTGCATCCTGCTCCCTTGTGTAGATCAGGACTCTAATTACCATTTTCTGCAAGATGTGAATTTACTAGAATGATGACTTTTATGTAGATAAAGTAATTTAACATTCAGTGTTTCATGTAAACTGTAGAGATGACTGGTCCCACATGATTGCCTTCCTCCTGTACTTGCCCACATCAGGATCACCACAGTGTCTCTCCTCCATCCATCAGCCACACTGACTTCTACCGACTGCCTGGGGATACAGACTGAACCCCTGCTGTAGGGAGCAGAAACCAACCTGATGTTTTTCTCCCCTTCTAGCAAGCATACCTGGGACATCTGGGCTGCAGTGTTTCCCTTGGCTCCCAAGTAGACCATAGCCAGTGCAGAGGAGACACTCAAGGGACAGAAAAACAGGTTGCGGGACTTGTCTTCTTCACCCAATATTTTTAATAGGCTGATGGCAAAAGAGCCATTGGCTTCACAGAGGTCATCCATCTGAGAGGATCTAGACTGAAGGCACAGCACAAAGGCACATCAACAGAGGCCTTCTGTAGGCACATAGTCACCAGGGCTTCCATCAGAGGATACTAGGCATACCAGGCAGAACATCTGTACCTCAAAAGACACTCAGTCCAACATCTAAGCCCTGTAAATATGTTGTCTTATTATCTTACTTAGCAGTGAGCACCTTACTGGTGGTATTTAATTAAAGATTTTAGACATGGACACTGACCTACAGTATCAAGGAAAGTGTAATGAACTTGGAAAGGTTCTTAGAGGAGAGAGAAGCAGGAAGGTTCGGGGTAAGAAACGGAGATGCAGGCAGAGGTCTCTGTGATGCCAGGCTACCAATGAGGCCACCTTAAGAAGCTGGAAAGGGAAAACAAACCCAAGATTCTCCAGGGGGCTTGCTGAGAACAGGGTCCCAGGCTCCACTGCACCACTGCTGGACTGGACCTCTAGAACCTGGAGATAATGAATTTGTATCCTTTTCTGTCACTAAGTCTGTGGGAAAACTGGAGGGTTAATGACCTGAGAGCCTCCGGTGGACTGAGAAGCTCTGAACAGGAAAGCTGACTTGACTGAGCACACCTGTGGAAGCGACTGCTAAGGAGATCCACACACCAAACCTGACTGCAGGGGAGGTAACCTGCAGATGGAATCTTCCATCAACGAAGTCTTTTCTTTTCCATCTGGTAAAGCTCCAAGACACTCATGCCCCATGTGCTGTGGGATGGTCTGTATGTCAAATTGCTCTGATTGGTCAATAAATAAAACACTGATTGGCCAGTGGTCAGGCAGGAAGTAGGTGGGACAAGGAGAGAGGAGAATTCTGGGAAGCAGAAGGCTGAGGCAGAGAGACACTGCCAGCTGCCGCCATGACCAGCAGCATGTGAAGACACCGGCAAGCCACCAGCCACGTGGCAAGGTATAGATTTATGGAAATGGATTAATTTAAGCTATAAGAACAGTTAGCAAGAAGCCTGCCACGGCCATACAGTTTGTAAGCAATATAAGTCTCTCTGTTTACTTGGTTGGGTCTGAGCGGCTGTGGGACTGGCGGGTGACAAAGATTTGTCCTGACTGTGGGCAAGGCAGGAAAACTCTAGCTACACCCATGTACAGTCTCACTTCTGCAGAGAGACTGTGGCCTTCAGCTGTTCTGATTAGAGAACAATTCTGCTCCTGAAGATGCCCATCTTCTTCCATTTTCTACATTGCCTACATCAATCCTTGTCTATCAAAAATAGTACAGAACCAATATAGAATCAAAATCAAATATCCCCCCTGTATATACACAAATATAACCAAATAGTGGACTATGAACATAGGACTCTGAAATAGGGGCTTAGGCAGCCTCCAAAACTTGCTTAGTCCTCCCTCAAACGGTAAGTCCCTCCATCAAGCAGCCTGTAGGGGACTCTGCCAGTCACTGTTCTCAGCATCTCCTGTCTAACTCCAATAAAGTACACATTGAGGTCAGTAAAGACCTGGCCTCCAGGAGGGAGGGACTGGCAGGCTGAGCAGGATGTAGATGGCCCTTCCAGAGCTCCATGGAGTCATTGATGACTGGAACCCCTGGATTCCAGAGCCTGCCATCCCTAGTCATCACACACACAAACAAAACAGAATATTGCTATTTTTCTCTCAGCAAGATATCGCTAATATAATTATTAAAGAATATTCTAAGAATCATAACTAACTTTCTGCAAACACAGAGTGCATGTCTGTCACCAGCAAAAACTGGGAGGATAAAAATCCCCCGGTTTTGGAGGCTGTATTGAGGATGGTCTAGCCTGAAGTGTAGACTGTTGAAGATAAAAAATTTATGTGAATCAGTGTGACTCCAGAAAGACACAACGTTTTACACAAGATCTACTGAGACTGCTGTAGGAACCTCCAAAGAGGGTGTGTGTGTGTGTGTGTGTGTGTGTGTGTGTGTGTGTGTGTGTGTGTATCTCTGCGTGTTTAGTAGACAGGAAACCCAAACCTAGAAGCACTGACTTTGGATCTGTCTTGGCCAGGACCTTTAACCTTTCCCTCAGCTTTATTAAATGATAATAAAGCTAAAGTTGACTAAATGAACAAATGAAACAGACTTGCTCCTGCGTAGAGCCCTGACTTCCTTCCTCCCAAAGTTTTCTCTTTAGAAAAATTGTAATTGTTAATTAGGCTCTTCACCCTTTGAAATGTAAATTTTGTTAACTACCCTCACACCCTCAAGAACCCCAAAGCCATCCACTGAAATGTGGTACCCAGTTGAGCCCTATTGACCCAGTTCTGGAAATAGTAATGCCTCAATCTAGGTCTGGCCAGGCAGCACAGTCCTGTTGTCCCGGTTACTCAGGAAACTGAGGCAAGCATAATGATCACACATTCAATGACAGTCTGGGCTACAGACTAAATTCAATACCAACCAAGATGATTCAGAGAGATGCTGTCTGAAAATAGTAAGTAAAGAGAGGGTTTGACTGGCCAAGTCCTCCCCCACTGCATCCAGCACCACAGATAAACATAAACGAAGAGAACAATAGTCCAACTTGAGTGTGAATTTTGCTCAAGTGATTGAAAGTAATATTACTTATTACAAATGTTATAATCAGTATAGCATTATTATCATTGTGATTAATCCTTCATTATTGATTAATCATTATGTTTGTAACAGACTGTCATGATCATTAGTAGTAGTTGCTGTTATTAGTTATTGTAATCTTAAATTATTGTGTTTTTCACAATAATTTTATATTTATTTGTTTATTTCTATTAAACTTTATAGAAACCTTGGTTATTAATTCTTAGATTATTTAGAGCTCACCGAATTAGTCACTGCCCACAATTCTATGGCCCTACAATCTTTTTTCTTATATGCACACATAATTTTAACTGGAACTTTTAAACCCCACAAGAAGAGTATGTCCTAATTTGCAAAATTAACAAAGGAACAGTATGGAAAACACTAGAAACTTTACCTAGAGCTGAAGGGTCTTGCACATGTTCATTTCCCTGTGTAGGCAGATCATGAACTCAAAACGCTGCATGCAATAGCTTTGCAATCATACTTTATTGGGGTCCAAGGACTTGAGGGTCACCTGCATCTCTCAGATGCAAGAAAAAGTGGGGAGCTGATGGCTCAGACTGGGGGATTTTCTCCATTAGTAAAGGCTTTGTTTTAACTTTCCCCCAAGGCAGTTTTGAAGAGAAGACATCTAGTAGAGGGCAAAATAGAAGTTCTTCCTTGTCACCATATCCGGAAACCTCTTCAGGACTTGGCATCAAAGAGTGGAGCTATCAGGTGACATGTTCTGTTGTGGGCAAGCTCCAGTAGAGCAGGATCAAACTTGTCTCCAGGCAATGTCTGTCCCTATAACTCACCTTACGCTTCATTCAGAAAACAGAGGCCTAAACAAATTTCATTAACCAGAAGGTGGCATCAGAGAAGCTGGAGGAAGAAGAAAAGAGTCTGACAAAAACATAAGGAAGTTCTGATTTGATCCTACCTTAGGATAAAATCTTAGGGTGTGTGCATGTGTGTGTGTGGGGTGGGGTGGGGTGGGGTGGGGTGTTTTCACCTTGTCTGAACAGGCAACAGAATGAATAAACTACTGCATGAAACACAACTTTACATGTAATTGCTCCTAATTCTGGCTTCTTTCATGCCTCCTTCCTTCATCTCACTTCCTTCTCCCACTCATCTTGAGCACCCAGTAGTCAGTAGCATACCACAGCTTGTCAACAGCATACTGACCACATGATCACACACACACACACACACACACACACACACACACTGACACACACAAACACACTCACATGCACACACATTCACACACAAATACACTCACATACATAAACATACACACTCACATAAACACACACACAATAACACACATACACACACTCACATGCACACACATAAACACATTCACATACACACTCACACACATAAACACATTCACATACACACTCACACACATAAACACACACACACACACACACAAATCATGGTCCTACTACAACAGTTAATCCGGGACAGGAACTGGGTGACAAAATGCCTCTGTCCTTGTGTTCTTGTCTCAATCTCAGTTACACGCAGAAGCTTTTGAGGAAGTTGGAATGTCAAGCAAAATGGGCCTTGCCCAATAAATCTAAAGTGAAATTATTTTCAGTAAAATACTAAATAATAGCTTTAGGGTTCATTCTACAACTAGACTATTCATGCAATAAAATGAATTAGCATCCAGCTAATTTTCATTTTTACAAGTGAAGAAATAAGGACAATGACAATTAAATACTGTCCAGAGGATTCACAGGAAAAGTGACATCTGAAAACCACGCCTTCTGCTTCTGAGTGTGTGACACCATGCTTCTGCTGGAGCATGGGACACTCCTTTTCTCCACACGTCTCCCAAACGAAAGCATTCAGAGAGCATTTGTGTTGTGCTCTCTTTTCATGGTTGTCAGAACATGGTCAAAAAATGACAGATGGTGAACAACATCCTGGGGAACTGGGGGCGAGGCTCCAGAAAACAGGCAGAGGGCCTTTTACCTCCAGCGCATTTTCCCCCTGGGTTATACTTGGACATCATTTCCTGGCTCCTGTGTTAACATTTGCATTCAATTTATAGGGCATGCTACTTCCTGTTGGATGTCAGAACATAGCTATAGAACCCAATCCGGTCAGTGTGCCCTGGATCTGGAAATGGCTTCTGCCTTGCTTTTATGCTTTCTCAGATATAATCTATAGTATATGCCAGGCAATTGTGCTTAACGTGGTCTGTCCTGAGAAAGTTCTGTTAATATTTAGTATGTGCTTACTGGCATTAGTTTACATGCTTATCTGATCATGTTTTTCTGAACTCAAACAACCTCCCTGGATCATTGCTTTCTTTGTTACATCCATGTATAAAAGCATACTGAAACTAACGTAAAGTTGTCTGCATTAGACTGTAGTCTGCCCCATTTTTTCAGGTACTCAGATCCCAGATCTGGCAGACACAGATCTGCACAGGTCAATGAAAGTCGACAAATGTCTGGGGAGGAGAATGGTAAAAATAACTGTTAAATCCCTGACCAGGAGCACATACCCTAAGGTAGATAGAAACACTGAAATGCCTGGTTCTCTGGAGCAGATAATCTGTCAGGGATCCTGTGTAGTCTTCCCAAAGAAGTTGCCTCTGAAAACTTGAGCAGGAATTTTGGAAGTGGTACAAAGGTGTAATTTCAGTCTGAGAAATTGGCACACACACACACACACACACACACACACACACACACATTGCACCATGTTGGTGTGGCATTCAGGGAAGTGGAATCCTGTGAGACACCAGGCAGGGATAAGATGGGTCTCTTTTGCTGAATTTATGAGTCCAAACACGAGTTAGGAGCTAGAAGCCATACATAGTTTTCTAGCAAACATATTCTACGTAGATATCAGACTGGTATGGAAAGGGGCCAGGGAGTCTGTTAGTAGGTCACGGACCAGTGACTGTTGATATAGATGGGACCCTGACTGGAGAAGTAGGTATTGTCATGTAGAATGACTGCTGCAGATTAGGAATGAGCGACAAGGCAAGGATCACTGTAAAGCTTCCTGCTATATTAATACTTAGGTCAAGAGTCCTAGGAAGTTCCTATGAAGAACTAGATTGGAATGGGGAAGGTGATGCGTTCCATTTGAGATGTTTGAGGCATACCAGGTCATACGAGACTGTAAGATGGCAGCCACTGCAGTTTGGAAATAAAGGTAGGGCAAGAAAGAGATGATCATTCCAGAGTAAGACTTAGAGGCCGCGGGCATCCTGACTCCAGGAAAGCCTGTGTTAATAGAAGACATTTTCAAATCTTATGGATGGTGAAGGCACTCAAAAAGAAACCCACCTTATTCTACGGTATGTCCCGCATCTGCTGGCTGTAAAAGGAAGCAAGCAGGCAAGCGAGAGGGACCTCAGGAAGGACTTATTAGGAGAAGTGGGAGGATATGTCTGTGTGGCCCACGGACCACAGCATAGGTGGACACAGGCATGACACGGAAAACAGCCCTTGGCGGCGAGGCAGGCTGCGCCCGAGGTGCGCAGCTGTAGGGCAGATGCCCGAGAGCTGAGGAGGATCTGGAAAGTGGGAACTTGGCTGAAGAACAACCAAGACACAGGGTGAAACGGGGGAGGGAGGTGAAGAAGCTTTGTTTCAAGTTGACAAGAAGCTTTCAATGAGCAAAAGATAAAAGGAGAGCCGGTGGGGTGGTGGGGTGGAGAGCTCCGTGAGAGAGGAAGGAGAAAGGAACTGGCAGTAAGCGCGGAGGGGGGCAGAGGAGACTTGTTTTTCCACCCATCATGGGACGGATCCAGCACTCCAAACTAGCTTGAGGCTCCAGTAAATTCCTGATTTCCCTCCTCCCACCCCCAAGCCCTCATTCCCAAGCCACCCCGCATCCCCACATCCCCCAAATCGAGGTCTCCCATGAGGAGTCAGCAGAGCCCAGCACACTGAGCCTAGGCAGGTCCAAGCCCCTCCCCACTGCACCAAGGCTGTGCAAGGTGTCACACCACAGGCACCGGGTTCCAGAAGCCTTCCCGTAGACCAGGCACAGATCCCAATCCCCCTGCCTGGGTGCCCCCCAAACAGTTGGAGCCAAACAACCGTCTTCCGTATCCAGAGGGCCTTGTCCAGTCCCATGGGGGCTCCACAGCCACCAGTCCACAGTTCATGGGCTTCCACTAGTGTGGCGGGGGGGGGGGGGGGGTACGTCTGTGGATAGCATGTGGAGTGAGTAGAAATTTTCTTAATAAAGAAAAATGAAAATAAAATAAAAAAATAAAATCTATAACTGATCAAAAAAAAAAAAAAAAAATCCTGATTTCGTTGCAGGTCACTCCCTAGCATTGTTTTTGCGCCCTCGACTTCTTCCATTCGCAGGTGGAAAAGCTCCAGCGCTTCCTTCTAGCTTTCAAAACCTAGGGCTTGGGGTAGCAACAGTGTGAGGCCTGGAAAGCCCTGGAAGCCAGCCAGGGCGTGCGAAACACGCCCACCCGGAAGCAGGCTCGGCACCCAGGGCGCGCCTGCGCTCTGCGGACCTCCGCTCGCGGCCCCGGGGGCCCAGGCTTAGACCCACGTGACCCGCGCAGCCCCCCAGGCCTCCTTACCTGCTGGCTCTGGCGTCTTCTGCCAGCTCCTGGGCTGGTCCCCCTACTTTGGTGGGGTCCGGCCGCCTCCCGCCTGGCCTCTCCCTCCCCGCTCTTCGGAGCAGTGTCTGCCCCGGGAACCTGGGGATCCCAGAGCCTCTCCACAGCGCCTACCCTGGAGATTTCCTGCTGCTGAGGCTGCTGCTTCTGTTCCTTCTTTGTGGACAATTCAAGTCCGCTTGGATCCTGGGCAAGGCCCCGACGGGTGACTCAGAACATAATGCACAGGCCTGAACAGCCTGTGACTC
This sequence comes from Peromyscus leucopus, assembly GCF_004664715.2. NCBI lineage: Eukaryota > Metazoa > Chordata > Mammalia > Rodentia > Cricetidae > Peromyscus > Peromyscus leucopus. Next base: position 84,005,791 of record NC_051076.1, on the reverse strand, counting down.
ACACTCTCCAGAGTGGGACCTGGGAGGAGCCGAGCCTGGCCACACAGCCTCCTACGGGGTGGAGGGCAGTCTGCTGACACCTGTACCTGGGTCTGAGGGCAGAACTGGGGTTTAGGGCCCCAGGACAGTGTGGACGGCTCCGCTCTCTTACAGGACTAGTTTGTTTTTCAGGTCAATATGTGCTGCCTTCGTGTTTTTGTGTGGATGCTAGAGCAGCTATCCTGTTGGAATTTAACTTTGAAAGTTAACCAAAGGCAAAAACCTGGAATTGCAACTGCTGTCAGGGTGTACACGACTGTTTTACTTAGCAAACCTAGCTTTTGGCTTGCACTCAAAATTGATCACGTGATGATATACTGATTGTTATTCCTGTATAAATGCCACAACACACACACTTTTTTAAAAAGGCTTTAAAACTAGGAATAAACATGTTTGTACTGCAAAAATTCATGTACTTTTATTCTGGAGAGCAGAGTGATTATGTGTTTGTGTGTGTTTTAGTTTGATGTTTTGACAGTGATTTGAAGACTTGGTTTAATTTTGATTCATTACTAACTGGATTGTTGGCCATCCTAAAGAAAAGACATCTCAGGAAATGAGCTGATTAAAATGTAATACAAGCTTTCTTTACTAAACCTTTACCCTCGATTTTTAACTTGTATGCTAGCTCATCTGTTTTGGTATAAAATATTCAAAATTTTAACACTTTGAAGTGCACTGGATTTCTGTTTGCAAGACCAGCATGGAGCTTAGAAAGCCACATTACCAAGCCTCTGAGACTTGTCTTTTCTAGCCTTCAAAGCATGTGACATCATGTTAGAGTCTGAGAATCTGGAAATAATCCACCACAAAAGACCGAGTAAGCTAAGAATTTATTTAGAAAAACTGATATTCGGGAGGCAGAAGGGTTCGGGCTCCAGACCACGTCCCCAAGGCAGGGGCAGCAGTCAATTTTAAGGGGAAAACCACAAAGAGCCCCATAATGTAATATGGGAGAAGCTGTTAGGGACTTTCCAGTGACACACTTTCAGTCTATCAGGGAGTTCTGTGGTTTGGTGGTTCAGCTGGCTCTGGGACGAGCAATCAGAAGAGGATGGAACGCTTGTGGCTTATACCTGTGTGAGGGGCTTGGGGCTGCAGCCTAGCCTCAGGAAATTGTGGGTAGCAGCTCAGGACAGACAGGCAGACCGGAACAAAATGGAGTTTCTGCTGCTAGTAAGATCTAAGAAGGTATGTGACGTTAAAGCATAGTATCATGTGAAGACAGGGTAAGTTACTCACAGGATGATCACTATGGTTTCTAAGAGCAGTTCATCTCTCATTCATTGAATGAGAGAGCCTTTATCTGCCCAGGGATCAATTTTACTTTTTTACAAAGGTATTCTCTAGATATTCTTCTGGACGGCACTTCCCAAGACAGAAAACTTCAGCATATTTAAAATGTTGGCCCTTAAAAAAACAAGAAATGAACAAGGATAACAATAGACATGCCGAAGTGGACGGGGAGGTGGGGGGGGGGTAGACCAACGGAGCTTCAACCCTACACAAAGAACTACAGGCAACGAATGAGCACTGAGTGGGAGACATGGTCTTCTCTGGGGAAGAACACACCAGCTGTTGTTCAATAACAAATAGCCCTGAAAACACACATACGAATAACATACAGACAGAGCAGGTTACTTATATATTTAGGCTTGTATGTATGTATATACACATGTACATGGCAGTGATAGCAATGAATGGAAAAAGAGATCACGAATCTGAAAGAGAGCAAGGAGGGATGTATAGGAGGGTTTGGATAGACAAAAGACAATAATGGGAAAATGTCTAATACCTGAAAAAATAAGTAATTTTTAAGAATCGTAAATACGTGGTTAATTTCCCTTTAAAACTCTCTTAAGATGTACTTCGTGACACGCCGCAGTTTCCCCTGCCACTACAACAACGAACAAACGTGATGGAGAGGCGGGAAAGACGGAGCAGCCGAGTGGCACATGTGTGGCAGAACTGGAGACATGGCAACTCTGACCGCCGCGAGAGAAGGCAGCAATTCACAGCGGAGCAGGTGTCGCCCAGAGCGGTCGGCGAGAAGGTTTTTCTGTTGTTGTATTTTGTTCTTTGGGTGAGGGAAGGCTATAAGGGTGGAGGGATGATATGGAAGGGATGGGAAATGAGTGGGATTGGGACACTTGATATGCAATCCCCCTTCCCCCCCAAAACAGTAAAAAAATTAGTTAGCATACAAAAAATAAACATTATTATGAGCTTTGGTGTTTACCAAAATAGATAGGTGGTAATTGGGCTACTTATTACAACACATAATCACTCCTAATCATTGCTTTTGAATCACAGCGCTAACACCCAGTGTCAGTCATCTCTCGCAATGCTTTGCTGAGAGCACACCGGAAGCTGCTCCTCTCAACCTTATCCATCATAAAGCAGTGCTGCTCCCTCTATACACATGCAGAGGTCCTGAGCACCAAGCTGCAGTGCAGAAACATGTCTCCTGATTCTAAAGTCTTTGTGGTTGTCATGCTCTGCTTCTAGAGAGGAACCGGAAAGGCTAAATGTGCATTAAACCGAGACACAGACACTGAGGTTCAGAGTGACAGTCATTTTGGAAGAAATGCAATCCTTGCCAATGGAATATATATATATATATATACATCCTGCCACTGCTATTTAAGGGGTTATTCATCTGGAATATCATAAAGGAACTTCAGCCCTTCTTGCCTTTAAACCTGAGAAGAACAGACTGTCCCAAGGCAGGTGGTAGTACCAAGAAGGCCTTACCCTGGGGCATGCATATCTAGACTTAACTCTTTCCCCCTTAATAGAGTTATGGCCAGCTATCCCTCCCCTCTTCTTGCATTATCTTTACCTCTTTTCTTTTCTCTTCTTTTCTTTGGTTGAATTTTGCAGTTCTTTTGTTTTGAGACAGGGTTTTATTCACCCCAGGTTGCCTCAAGCTTCCTATGTTGCTGAAGATGACCATGAACTTCCTATCCTCTTACCTCTGCCCCTTGAGTGCTGAATGCTAGGATTATAGACTTCTGTCACATCATTGCATTTTACGCAGTGCTGTGGACAAAACCCAGAGCTTCCTACCTGCTAGGGTACCATCATTGAGTTGTATTTCCAGCCACTACTCCTTTACTCCTATATCTTTTGTTGGCATTCAGGCATACCTAGCCTGCCCCTTGGGGCCTGACAGGATGCCTCATCCCTGTAGGCATGCTCTGGCCAGTGCACAGTCAGTACTTTGGACCTAACAGGATGCCTCATCCCTGCAGGCATGCTCTGGCCAGTGCACAGGCAGTACTTTGGCCTGCTCGGGGTCCTGACAACGTCATATGCCCATTGCTATGTGGTCTCTGTGCACAAGGGCTGACCCCCTTTAAAAAGCAGGGGGCCTGCCTGCCTTCTCTCTCTCTGCCCATGAGGCCATGTCTGCATCTCCTCCCCTTTTTGCCTCTCTCATCCCTCCTCTCTCCTCAGACTCTATCTCCAGAGGTGCACTCTGCATCCCCTCTCCCCTTCCCCCAGTAAAATCCTCTACATGAATGCTGTCTGCATGCTGTGTGTCTCTCACCCTCCGTGTGGCCCCCGGCTCTAACCCGCCAAGGTTGTGGCCTGCTGTTTTTAAATTATAACATCTGTAATCTCCTCACTCCTTGGGAGTCTTATCTGAAACATACTCAGTGTTTCTCCTATTAAAACAAATAAGCACTTGGTTAAAAAAAAATGAAAATACTAAAAAAAATAACCAGACTTCCTTCCTTGTACCTTGGACCACAACTTTGAATTTTCTTCCAGAGCAGTGTTACAGTGTCTACAGTCATGTTTCTAAAAGTGGGAACATATTAATTGTTGCATTTTCTCACCTTTGCTTCACAGTTCCCGAAGATTGACTTCCACACTAGTCTTCTGTGAAAGTGTCCCTGCTGAGGTCTCCAAGCTCTTCTGCTACTGTAGCCAAAAATATGTTCCTGGTCCCCTTCATTCTGCGTATCCCTTTGTTTTTGGCCTTCTCAGAATCTCCCCCTTTCTCGACTTTTTCTCCAGATTCCCTTTACATCATTGGAAGTGCACTTTTAATCATGATGATGTCATTTTTATATGAATGTGGCTGTATTCATAAGTTCAAGTTTCAAGTTTTTGTTTATTTCGTTGACTGTCACTATTCCTGCGGAGATGTGAACAACCATGTCCTTGCTCCAGACAGGGAACTTAGGACAGACCAAAGCACAGACACACCGAAGACAACCTGTGAACCAATGAGTTTCATTGGAAACACTTACAGAAATATTGGTGTGCTGGCTAGTTTTATGTTGACAGGACACAAGCTTGAGTTACTGGAGTGAAGACAGCTTCAGGAAAATGCCTCCATAAGATAAGGCTGGAGTCAAGCAGTCTGTAGGACATTTTCTTAATTAGTGATTGAAGGGGGAGGGCTCAGCCATGTTGGGTAGAGCCACCCTGGTAGTCTTAGTTGCCCTGTGTTCTGTGTGAGAGCCAGCTGAGGAAGTCAGTGGGAGCAAGCCAGTGAGCAGCAGCCCTCCAGGGCCTCTGCATCAGCTCCTGCCTCCAGGTTCCTGCCCTGGCTTCCTTTAGTGATGGACTCCAATGTGGATGTGTAAGCCAATAAACCCTTTCCTTCCCAACTTATTTTTGGTCATAGTGTTTCATCACAGCAGTAGTAACCCTGTCAGGACAGTGGGTGAAAGATTAATCACAGGAGCAGAGATGAGTCACAGAGCTGCATCACCAAAGCTCAACCAGTGTGGTAACAGCTCATGAAAACTGGAAACTTGGAGCACATTGCTCAATTTTCAGGCCACTCAACACGTTCCAAAGTGTCCTTTCCAGGTGGCTCAGTTTATGAACCTTTTCCAAACAGCTTACCTGGTCTCTGCTTCCAGGTCATTTGACTCGTCTGAGAGGTCTCCCAGAAGTCTTTATTGCTTTATATACTTGGGGAGGGAAAAGCCTAGTGATTATGATCAGTTTTAGGGACTTCCTGAAGCTATTTTGAGGTGTGTACTTCCTGAGCTTAATGAGCTTTCATGAAGGATGGAAAATCTCACCTCCTTATGGAACGACCTGTCACTTTACCTCATGCCAGCACCTTACAGTGTCTTTCCCATCTCCATATGTCAAAGCTGTATCAGATGATCAAATAGTACTTCCAGGGCCCACTCTTAATATCACAGAGAACACACACAGGGATAGACTTAGAGCTGAGGGCAGTGACATCTTATCCCTCAGCAGTGAACCCAGGTCTCGGTTGGACCTGAACTGAAGCCTGTGCACGTGTGTATACACATTGCAGGGTACCTCCTGTGAAACATGCACTGCTGTCAGCTGTTGCTCCTGGACCTTCCTCATTGCCCAAAGAGGGCCTTGTACATGACCTTGGACAAATACATGTCTTTCTCAGATGGTATTTTAGAGAAGTCATCCCTGACTGTTTCAAAGGTGTCTACTACCCCAAATCACAAAGGATATCTTCCATGCCATAATTTTCAGAATTAGAGGTGGCTAAGCTCTGTTGTCCTGTGTGGGTCCTTTTGTTCATTTGTTTTAAAGCAAACATGTGTCTTCATTTGTCATTTTTCACAAGAAGTCTGAACACTGACACTGTTCTCTGAGCACAAGCACATGGCATTCATTGTAATCATTTCCTGCTCTCAAATAGGGATAGAGAGACAAAAGAGACAAGTTCAGCAACACCACTGAGACGGAGGTCACCATGGCACCTTGGAAAAAAAGGGTCAAAATGGGACAGGGATGAAGGAAAGTGAAAGAAAGCTTCCTAAGGGGAGCATGGGTCATAGGAAAGGCATAGGTGGTGCTTATGAGAAGGGAAGATAAAGAAATAAGTGTGCACAATCTAAATTATGAAGAGCCTTACACCCCATGCAATTGAGCTTGAACTTTTGACATCTTGTTGTTAGAGGGCTTCTTTCCAGGTTCCACCAAGCCCAGCAGTACCACAATCCACATATAAAATAATCACTCAGACGCTTATATCACTTATAAATTGTATGGCCGTGGCAGGCTTTTTGCTAACTGTTCTTATATCTTAAATTAACCCATTTCTATAAATCTATACCTTGCCACATGGCTGGTGGCTTACCGGTGTCTCCACATGCTGCTTGTCCTGGCAGTGGCTGCTGTGTCTCCCCCTCCCTTCTTCCTGTTTCCCCAATTCTCCTCTCTCCTTGTCCCGCCTATACTTCCTGTCTGGTCACTGGCCAACAGTGTTTTATTTATATAGAGCGATATCCACAGCACTTCCCCTTTTCTTCTTTTTTTTTTTTAAAGGAAGGTTTTAACTTTAACATGGTAAAATTACATATAACAAAACAATTATCGAACAAGAATTACAGTTACAATATTAAAGAAGATGCCCTATCTATCTTATATTTGTGAGTTTAAGGTTTTATATCTAACTTATCTTTTATCATAACTGAGGAAATTACAACTATCTAGTCTTTAACCACATCAAAGATCTGAGAAGGAACATAATGGTACCTGAGAAATGGTAGATGGATGCAAGCAACTTTTGGGAATCTTGCAAGAGTAGACCAAGACAGCTGGCAGCCTGGAGAGTCACCTAATGTTTCTCAGCATTGTTGGTGCATTCAAATTGGCTACAGGCCTAGAGTATCTGACAGACCATTTTCAGAAGCAGGAATTCTGAAAGACCATCTTACCCTGTCTTGGCAGAGTACAGTGGTCACTTTCCTTGTGTCCCGCTTGTCCAGAAAGGACAGCATTGCATTCGTACTGTCAGCCGTCAAGGCAAAGGCAGTTCTTTGCCCAGTAGGCCATTTTGTGCCAAGAAGACAAACTTCCAAATGGAAATGTCTTAGAAGCCAAACATTCTCTCCGGATCAAATTGGTGCAGGCAGGAGCAATTGTGTCTCACGTCAACAGACTTCTAAGTTATTTAAATGCCATATTCTCTAGGTCTATGAAGTGTTTGAAGATTACCTATCTATCTGAAATATATCTATGTATACCTAGAAGACTTAACTAACATGGCTACAAATAATGATTATCATAGATGACTAATTATTAATCTATTTTTTAATTATCCATTACAATTTTAAGTGAGTTACATAAACATAATACCTCAAACAAGAAGAGAAATATATATATACAGTATAACAAAATTAACTTCAAGTTTGTATTAATAAACTAAAATTTATACCAATGTAAAACATTTTAAACATAAACTAAAATCTATACCAATGTAAAACATTTTAAACAAGTTATTCTTTAAAAGTAGGTTCATTAATCTACCTTTTTATCTTATCATCTCTATATCCTCCTATATATCTATATCATATCCCCTTTTCTTTTTTAGAAAGAGATCACATTTATAATCAACCTGGTCTTTGATGGGATTGAAGACTAGCAGTTATAGTTACAACTTAGTATATATAATATCTTAGATAGAACATATTAAGTATTAGATTCAGGTTCTTTAGGATAGGACACCTTTTGGAATAATCTTTATAACATGTCATTTACCTATGCTCTATACTTCTCTGGATTTTAGTATGTGTTTCTTGCTTGATATTGTTTGCATTGGTTGTAGTTCTATCTTATCTAGGTCATTATCCCTCATTATTTCCTGGACAATATTTGATAACCTTTCCTTTGAATATAGTCTTGTACTAGTTTAGAACCTTCTTATTTAAACCAAAAGGGGGAGATGTAGTGAGTAGTCATTCCAGCTTGGATCTGGAAGTTCCAACCCCCATTGAGACTCTGGAAACTGTCATGCCTATGAGGCGGGGCCAGGGGAGGCGTCTGGAGACCCGAGACCTGGATGGGCGAGCGCTCTCTCTGTTCCTGGACCCTAGACGGTGTAGGTTGACTGAGCAGAGTTCCAGAGAACACCACTGGACTGCGATACACCTTCCCCAGACCCCGCGACCTACCTATCCCTTCATTTGTAAGTTACCCACTAAATAAATCTTCCTTTTAACTATGTAGAGTGGCCTTAATAATTTCACCAATAACATCTCCATGATCAGATTTGTGATATAGATCATACTTGGGATAGATTATCTAGGGACCTGGGATAGAGAGACCTACAAGTATGTAAATACTTTTGATAAGATACAAAAAGGGCAATAGAAAGGCCCAAAGGTTTGGAGGGGAATCCAACTGTTCAGTTGCCAAGGATCATGTTCATTCAAGTTAAGATTGTTTGATTTATTTTATATTTTGTTAACTTATTTATTTTATATGTATATATGCTTTGTCTGATGTATGTCTGTGCATATGTGTTGCATGGTATCTGGGAGGCCAGAAAGAGATGTCAGATATCCCAGGACTAGAGTTACAGATTATTGTGAGCCACCATGTAGGGGCTGGGAACTGAACCAGAGTCTTCTTGAAGAACAGCAGATGCTCTTAGTAAAAGGTTTTTTTTTTTTTTTTTTTTTTTTTTTTTTTTTTTGCCAAGCCTGACAACCAGAGTTCAATCCCCAGAACTCACATTGTGGGAGGAAATAACTGACTCATGCAAGTTGTCCTCTGACTGCCATATATGCAATATGATAGGCAGAGATGGGGGAGAGCCTGAGAGAGAGAGAGGGAGAGAGAGAGAGAGAGAGACAGAGAGACAGAGACACAGAGACACAGAGACACAGAGAGAGACAGAGAGAAAGAAGGAGAGGGAGAGGGAGAGAGAGAGAGAGAGAGAGAGAGAGAGAGAGAGAGAGAGAGAGAGAGAGAGAGAGAGAGAGACTAGCTGGCTGGAATTAGCCATAGAGATTGTGGAGGACCCCAGGATATGATAGAGAGGCACAGAAAGGAGTAGGGAGGGGCTTAGAAAGATTCAAGGGACTTTTTGATCTATGAAGTGCAGAGAGAGGGTCAGCTGGTCGTTCCTCCACCGCTTTCTGGATCTATCAAGTTTTACTCCAATATCTGACTCCTGAGTTTTTATTAATAATAGAACAATTTAGATAAACACTTCAGAGAGGGGGCAAAAATAAAATAAACTGCTCTCAATTTAATGAATATAATTGACATCTGTTGACAATTTTATCCTTGAGCTACTACTCTTCTTCCCACGTTCGTATTCATGTTCACCCATTCTGCTTCATAAAACATACATTAGCAAATTAAAATAACAAATACTATATGATGTCCGCTTTCAGACTACAGTACAATGCAACCAGACATCAGTAAGTGGAAGATAAAGAGCAGTGAAATTCCTCCTCTGGAGACAACACAGCCAATGTGATTGTCACCTTACAGAAGCTGTGACTATTCATACCAAGCCTGCTAAAATAAGCCCTCTCACCTCCAAGGTATGTTGTCCCAAAAAATTATATAGGAAAATATGTACTTCAGACAGAAATTTCTACTATGGGACTGTCTGTCATAAATGGTGTCACGTAGAACTATTGAGCACTAAACTGTAACTAGTGGGTTGAGGAACTAAACAGTTCATTTAAACTTATTTACATTTTAATTAAGTATATTGAAGTTGTAATCAACACATACAGTCAGTGGCTATTTTTTTCAATGTAGACATTGACCAACTCTGTAAAAAGTTCAAACTATATCTACTCAATATATTCTGGGAAATTGTGATACTAATGAAAGTCTATATTATGTCATATAAAAGGAGAAAAACTAGTGGAAATTGCCTGAATTGAAACGATTAATTTGTTGCACATTGCCATTTGAAATACCCCTATAGGTCCATATGTTTGGATCCTTTGGTGCTGCTTTGGAAGGCTGTGGGACCTTCAGGAAGTGGACTTTGCCTACCCAGAGGATGTGGGCCACTAGGGGGCAAGCTTTGATGGTAATAGCCAGGTCTTCTGTTCCTGACCCACGGAGACATGACCAAGCAGCCTTGTACCGCCGCTGCTATGCTTTCCTCGCCATGATAGACAATACCCTTTCAAAATGGCAGCCAAGATGAACCTGTTCTTAAGGCTGTGTCTTGTCAGATCACAAGAAAAATGACACTATCATGCACTATGGAGCACCCTTTAATTTTTCTCTCAAACCATTTATAGCTAAACATTTGATTCTTTTTTTCAGAATTTTTTTTTATACCATGGGATTTTATATTTCTCTTCTGTATAGTATTTGAGGGAAACTTGAAGTGTTATCATTATTCCTGTTTCAGAGAACATGACTGAATTCTCAGTGTGGTTCATGCACCATTTAGCTAATCAATATAAATCATTTTTTTTCTGTCAACATTTAGTTCATGCCATTTTTTGTTTGTCTCTGCTTGCCATTTTTTGTTTGTCTCTGCTTGTTTAGCAATGATTTGGACCTTTTAAAATCCCAATTTCAGAAAATAATTTGAAAGCACACTGACTATCCACATTCTGATGACTCCATGTACCCTTCTATGATTTTCTCAATTTGTTAATACATTTTAATATATCTATCTATACTTTTACATTACTGTTCTATGAATACTGGCCTGTCAAACTAAATTGACAATATATTGGTATTGTATCCATTGATAAAAATAAATTATAAAAGCATACTATCTTGTGTATCTTACCATTTATTTGACCTCTATCTATTGACATTCACTCAATATCCATTTGTTTGAAAATAATTATACGTTGATATATATTAAAAGGAATATATAAATAATTATATTAATATCTCAAATATAAAAATAATTATTACAAATCAACAAGAAAACTATGTGCAAATCCCTTGAAAAACATGTAGCAAATATATGTGTATAAAACAGAGATTCACAGCAACATGACTTGCACATGCACAAGCCAAACAAAATCCTAGCATGGTGGGAGGAGGAGGCATGAAATCCCACTCCTAGCTGAGGAACTATGGATATTTAAAAGCTGCTGTGAGATGGGAGAATCTCTTTTCTTTAATGATGTGAGATCTGGTAGGTTGACCCCACCCCCGAATAGTACTCTGGCACCAGACACTGGATTTGATGTGGAACAATAAAAAGAAGAAAACTCAAACTTGGGGGGATAGTTTGCTGAGGGTGGGAGCTGGGGAAGGGGAGTGAGTACAGTCAAAACACAATGAGTGAAATTCTTAATGAATAATCACCTTCTTTTTCTGGAAAGAAGTTAACAAAAGCAGTGCCAAGGAAATACAATCAGCCAAAAGAAAATGAAATAGTTGCAATGCCTGGAAATCAATTAAAAATATTTATGCATGTAAAAAGTATGCAAATGGTACAAGTCACAAAATAATAAGCATGATCTAAAAAGTGATGACTAAAAATATTGGTTCTGACCACTTCCTTGTTTGTGCTGATTCATATGCAACTGTTTGTTCTAGCTCTGTGTTCTTCCAGAAATAGCCCTCTGGACAGTATTTGCTACAAGTCCCATTTGGCAGAGGAGAGAATTGAACTGGGAGCTTCGCGAGATCCTTAAAGCCTACCTTTGTGGGGACTTACTGCTCACATTCCTCCCACTTCCCATCACATTGCTTTCAATAATCCCTCGGTGAAAATCAAATGTGACTAACAGAGAGGAAGTCATAAGACTTTTCTCCAAAGAGACTGTTGGCAAATCTAAACAAGTCCTAAGTTCCCCTTTTGTTCATGTCAGCCAGAAGCAAATGGAAACCTCCATGAACTTCAATGAGCCTGCTATGTTCAAACATGAAGGAGAACCCTTTGTAGTATGAAAACTTTTAATAGCATCATATTTAATATTGGCACCATCAAAATTTTGCAAGAGCCACAAACAAACCTTAACACCCACCCCATCTCCCTTCTTAGAAGTCTCCCTGAGGTTCCCTGCAATTGATCCTGAAGGAAACCAAAATCCTGTAAGTATTAGTACAAATGGGAATGATTTTCCCAGCTCCAGACTAAATAAATTGGGTCATTAATGCTTGTTGTTGGTAGAAGTTTCCTTGCAGACATGGCTCTCAGCCATAACTCTCATATCTTCCTATATATTGTGTGTTGAGTAATGTTTTTGGTAAATTGACACAATCTAAAGTCATTTTGGAAGAGAAAAGGCCAATTTATAAAATGCCCCCATCAGACTGGTCTGCAAGGAAAGCCTCTAGGGCATTTTCTTAATTAGTGATTGATGTGGGAAGACTCAACCCATTACATGTGTGGTGCCACCCTGTGAGCAGTGGGTGCTGAGTTCTATGAGAAAGCAGGCTGAGAAAACCAGTAGGAACAAGCCAGGAAGCAGCTTACCTACTCCATAGCCCCTCCGAAGCTTCTGCTTCAGTTCCTGGATCAAGGTTCCTTCCCTGCTTGAGCTCCTGTCTTGATATCCCTCAGTAATAGAATATTATCTGAGAGCTGTAAGCTGTAATAAACTATTCCCTCCTGGTCATGGTGTTTTAACACAGCAATAGAAACCCAAGCCAAGACCTGTGATGTTCCTAATATCAACACCTCTCTCCTCCCCTGGAGATCTCACCAGCTTTGTAACTGGCTCTGAGCTACAAGATGCAGTAGAAGTGACACTTGAATAGATATAGTCTATACAAAACAGAAGAGCTTCCAATTCAATGACTCATAATTCAGCTACCAAAGTATATGGAAGTTCAAACTGTCCTAGGAAATGTAGGCAGAAGTTTCTTTTCCAATAGCATTTCACAAATACCTGGCATCTGCTTCCCAAATAGTTGACTCAGAGGCTTAATATAAATTACAAATGCTCAGCCTGTAGTTCAGGCTTATTACTAACTAGCTCTTACACTTAAATTAACCCATAATTCTTATCTATGTTTAGCCACGTGGCTTGGTACCTTTTCTCAGTACAACTGACAGTACAACTGTCTCATCATGCTTCCTCTGCATCTGGATGGCAACTCCTTGACCCCACCCTCCTTCTTCCCAGAATTCTTAGTTTGGTCACCCTGCCTATACTTCCTGCCTGGCTACTGGCCAATCAGCATTTTATTAAACTAATTCGAGTGACAAATCTTTACAGTGTACAAGAGGATTATCCCACAGCAAGGAAAGCCCACATAAGAAGGGTCCTAGTGAAATGGAAAGGCTTCTTGGCTCATTACAGTAGAGCTGAAACCCCACTGTCAGTCAGCACTTCAGCTTTCTTGGACCTCGCATCCCAGCTTCTAGCTACACCACCCACATGAGTGAGCTTCGGGCCACCAAGAATGGCCAAGCAGTGGTATCATACTCTAGTTTGTCCACTTCTAATCCTAAGTCCTCTGACACTAGCAAATATACAAGGGTAAGTCCCTTGGGAAATGTAAAGGATTGTCTTAATCAGTAAATTCACAGCAGCATTGATTGTATGGAAATACCTTTAGACATCTGGGATATGTGGGCAATTGTGTTTTTCTTCACCCCCATGAGGACCATTACCAATGCAAAGGAGATGCTCAGGGGTAAAGAAAATACGTTTTTGATTTGTCTCCACCCAGCTTTTTCAAAGCCTTCAAAGCAAAAGTATGAATCACTTCTAGCAGAACATCCATGATGGTAAGCCTGAAACCACAAATTTTAAGAAAATATAGGCTTACAAATTAGGTATACATTTCCACTGAAATTTTGTTTTGCATTTTAATAGGTATGGTTGATACTTTCATTCATTGAATAAATAAATAAGCATGAAAAATTACACGTTTCTTCATTGACACCTGGAATTTATATATCATTTTTAATATTAATTCTGAAAAATTAATAGTGTTTCTGGCATGATCCATTTTTAAACAAAGGAAATAGAAGGACCCATATCTAAAAATTTGTTTGTATATACAATCTATGAAGATTATTCATACAATTATTTCTTCAGAGTGGAATTAGAATGAAATATTAGTTTTTCTTATTTCACTATATCATATCCTTTGACATAAAATTGTACTCATTACTTTATAATTTGGAAACAATCCAGTATGACAAACTAAAGCACAAGATTAAACAAAAGAATCAAAGATTTTTATGATCTTGAAAACATAAAGCATTACCATAAAACATGATAAATCAAACCACAGAACAACATATATAAAAAAACTTGCTATTAACTTCAATTCTCCCTCAAGGAAATGTATGCACACAGCTATGCACAAACCGGAGAGTGTGTTCCTGAGAAGCCACTGCCTCCTTCATACCCAGACTTCCTCCTCATCCATGACTGCAACAATCTACGGCACTTGCTCTCAGAGGATGTGTTAGCTAATGTGGATTATCAGCTTTATTGGATTGACAAGCACCTGTAGGTTTAGTAAAGCACACCTCTGAGTGTATCCAAGAGGGAATTTCCAGAGATGATTAATTAAGAGGGAAAAGTTTGTCATTATCCCAGATGAATTAAGAAGGGGAACAGGGAGGAAGCCAGGATGGGAAAAAAGTCAGGTAGTTTAGTCTCATATTCCCATTCTCTCTCCCTCCGTCCTTTCTGCCTACTACACTGTTAATTGTTTCACTCTACCATACTCTTCTCCTCACCACAATGGACCAAAATCTCTGAAGTCCTTCCACCCCAAATATATTTCCCTTGCCTTCCCATGGTTTCTTGCAGGTGTTTGTCATAGAGATGAGAAACTAACACACAATTCCACGTATTAACCCCAACATTGTATATTCATTTCAAGGGGGCCATGCCCAAATATCACTTAATGAAGGGTTAAGAAGATAGATTTCTTTCTCACAGCTCAGGAAGCCAGACATCAGAACCAGCATGTTAACAAGCTTGCTTCCTTCTTGAGACTTTGAGACTTGATCCTGGCTTTCTGTGGGTATGTGAAATCAATGGCATTTCATGACTGATAGAGGGATCACTCTAGCCTCAGAATGCTCCCTCACCTTCTTCTTTGTATGTCCCCTTGCCTTAAGAGGACATTTGTCTTTGGATAAAGGCTTCACACTAAATCCAGAGTAACCTCAAGCTCCTTAACTAGTGAAATCTGCAAACTCTCTTTCCAAATGCAGTGGCATTGTTCATGTGAACATGAGTTCTGGAGAACATATTCAGACCAGCAGACATGGACTGTAAGTGCACGACTAGTTCTTCTTCTAGACTACAAATCTCTAAGGGTCAGAGGCTCACATATCTCAATAGACCCTGCCATGCTGGTCATTTGACAGCATTTGACCTGGCTGCCAAAACGGAATCCAGGTCAGTAATACAACTAAATCACCCACTATAGAATGAGGCTATGGTGTCTTGATGCCAGGAGGAATAAAGAATCATAAGTGTTAGTACTCAGACACATGGGGACCTGACCAATACGCAGACAGTACCTTGGCCCGCTCAGGATCCTGACAACATCATGTGCTCATTGCTATGTGGTCTCTTCGTACATGTGCAACGTCCCCTCATAAAAGAACAGGGACCTGGCTGGTTTCTCTCTCTCTCTCTCTCTCTCTCTCTCTCTCTCTCTCTCTCTCTCTCTCTCTCTCTCTCTCTCTCTCTTCACTAGGTCACATCTGCACCTCCTTTCTCCCTCTTTCCCATCTCTTTTTTTGTCTCTTCTCCTTGCTCTTCTCTCCTCAGCTCCTTCTCTCCCTCACCCTGCCTGAATAAAACTCTCCATGTGAGTGCAGTGTGCATGGTGTATCTCTCTCCATGGCTCCCACCCGCCATGACTGCCATGTGCCATTTTTAAAATACAACAATAAGACATTGAGGGGAAAACAAGTCTTTAAATATAACTGCCATAGGCTGGGGAACTGGCTTAGTTGTTTAAGAACTTGCCTTGCATTTATAAGAACCTAAGTTTTGACCTCAGAACTGATATAAAAGCCAGTCACAGTGGCAAGTGTGTGCAGGCACAGAGATAACTGGGTGAGAGGCAGAAACAGTCAGTCAGATCTCTGGCATACTTGGTGAACATCCTGGTCAGCCAATAAGGCTGTCTTCAAACAAAAGGTAGAAGATATCTGATGGCATCTTGACCTTCATGTATGTGCTGTACACTCCCCCAACACACACAACACATACATGAGAGGGGGAGAAGGGAGGGATATGAGGAAGAGAGAGACAGAGACAGACAGACACACAGACACAGACAAAGACACACACACACACACACACACACACACACACACACACACAGATTGAGAGATAACTGTCCTAAATTTCGAACTCTACTTATTGAGAATCTTTAAAGTTAAAAGTCCACACTCATTAATGCCCCCTCTTCCCATGACTACACAAGAAATTCTCCCTTTGGAAGGAGGGTCATTTCAGAAGAATCTGAATGAGAGAACAGTGGAGAAGTCAAGCCTAATAGTTTAAAAGCCTGCAATCACAACAGAGCAGATCTTGGAAATGGGTGAGTGAGCTCTTGTGGATACCTGTTATCTTTCTGTCTGTAATTTTTCATAAATATTAGAAAGTTGATACTTCACCAGATTATCTTGAACCTTGCAACATTTCAAGTGATTATTCTAAAAAGATTCACAGAAGTTAAAAAACATTTTGTCAAAATATTTTGTTTAAAATATTTTATAAGGCTAACTGGAGAGATGGCTCAGCAGTTAAGAGCACTGGCTGTATATCTGAATATCCCTTCAATTTTTACTTGATGTTTACTCCCTTGCTTTGATAAAGCAGTAGCATCTAGACAGAAACCATATATTTTCATGTCTTTAATATCTGTAAACGTATTTATTGTAGTGTTCTTATTACCGTGCATTTGGTTGGCTCTATAATCTAGCTTTCAAACTATTGTGCCCTCAACGTCGAAGCATTGCTTCATTGCTTTCCAACCTTCAGTGTTGCCTCTTAAGTCTGAAGACATTCGGTTTCAAGTTCCATCCACCTTTCACCTCCCCCCACTCTTTGGAAGCTCAGGAGATCCTACCATTATCTATAATATCCTTCAATGTCACAAAGAATATGTCCTTCTGTGGGTCTAATTCACCACCCTCCTAAGACTTTGCAGAGCCCTTTCAGCCTAGGGGTTTAACATGTCCTCTGATACTTATTTGCTAACTTCCCACAGGTTCATTCTGTTTTACTTTTCTATGTTTCATGTGTGTGACACTTGGATCGATTGTTCTATCTGGGACTTTCCAACTCTCTTAACTTTATGTTCTTTTTAAGAAACCGATCACTGCTGTAATCATCATCTGGCATCTTCTCCAGCCAGTCAAGCCCCACCCCAGCAGCAGTATACAGGTCAGAAACTTTAATCTTTTATCTTTCTATCAACTGCTCTAGGAAGAAACACTAATAGGCCACCCCAAGAAGTGGTTGACTGGTAGAATCAGTTAACTAACCATTCTGTGGTGGGACATTAGCTTGCGTGCCCCCTTTTGCGTGCGTTGTTTAACTCCTGACTGTCTGGGTCTTGTGTTTTCTCTGACCAAGCACAGAGACTTCCACCTGGTCTGCTGTTCTACCTGTTCCCACCAAACTCTGCAGAAATCTTGTGTCTGTTTCATCTTAATCACAGTGTACATTTTCAGGCTCACTGCCCTTCCTAAAATGTTACTTATCATGTCAATCAGTCTTCTACACCACAATAGGAAGATACTTCTGAGCCACACTTTTGTCATTAGACACAGCCTGGTCTCAAAAACAAACACCCCAACACCTGACCCAGCTTTCCAATATCAAAATACCAATTTCACACAACTTTTGTTTTCCAAAACTGAGGAGATGTGTGAGGGAGAGATGGGTGGGCAGAGGGAAGAAATGAAACTAATGCTCGTTTGCCTAACAACCAAATCCAAATATTATCAGAATGTCACCACCCTTTCTTAGCTTATGGGAAATAAGTCTTGAAACTGTTGACACAGAGATTTTAAGAATAACAAGATAGTTGTACAATCTTGGGATTAACTCTATCAATTGGAAGATCTCAAATGTACTGTGAAATACCAAATTCAGGAGACCAGGGCACGCTATGAAAACCCTTAGCTCTCCTTGCAAAAACTGGGGGCAGGGATGCCATCTGTGGAGCGCCTGTTCCTCTAAGGAATTTCCAAGGCTCAGCTACCTGCATGGTCATCTGTGGCTAAGAGGCCTGGAACTGCAACACCTGAGATTCAGACTACCACCCAGGTTAGCCACCTCCTCCTGGGGTGACCAGTGGGTGTATCCAATTCCTAGTGGTACTGAGTGTCACTGACTGGCCACAGGCATTGGGGGACAAAGAACTCAACTTCCTCTGGTGGTTCCAGCCCAGAAGTCCAGCCAGAAGCATGTCCAGCTGCATTCACAGCCTCTGCTGCAGGGCCACTTTTGTATTCAAACCTTCAGGGAACCAAGGGACCTAGAGAAGCAGAAAATTATCAGGAAATGGGAACCTCAGGAAAAGCTTCCACAGACTACACTTTCTCAAAGCTCCAGAGCTGATAACTGCAGTATAGTGGGAACAACCCCCAAAGCCAGATATTACTGGAAGTTCTTAGTGAGATTTGTACAGATGGAGCCCCTGGAGCCTTGCAGGGTACCAGATTTGATAGAATGGATTTGGAGTGGTGCCCCTGCTGGGAGTCCTGCTGATGCCAGACATCACCAAGGCCCTGCTACCCAAGTTTTCTTTCATCCTTGAGAAATTCCAGCACCATGAAGAAGTATCTCCTAATCTAAATTCTAGAAACATGATCACAAGTAATAACACAAGTTGCTATCAAATTCCATCCCATAAGGAACCTATCAATTTCTTACCCATTCACCAAAAATACCAGTTTCTTCCTTCTGCAGCCTTGCCAACAGTGTTGTTGTCAAAGGCTCTTACCGATGTGCTAAGTGACAAGTGTGTTCTTTATTAGCCTGCTGAGCATCTCTTCACATGTCTGAAGATCATCTTTAATCTGCCTTGTTTGTTTTATTTATCTGATTGCAAGTACTTCATGACTTACAATGAAGTCATATGTGTGCGTGCGTGCGTGCGTGCGTGCGTGCGTGCGTGCGTGCGTGTGTGTGTGTGTGTGTGTGTGTGTGTGTGTTTGAGACAAACTTTCTCTGTGTAGCCCTGGCTATCCTGGAACTTGCTCTGTAGACCAGGCTGGCCTCAAACTCACAGAGATCTGTCTGCTCTGCCTCCTAAGTGGTGTGTTTCTCTTTTATGCTTATTTTTAATATACCTGGTACAGACTCTAGTACAGAGAAACAACACATTAGTTATCACATTTATTTCAACTTTATTCCTTTCTATGGTGCTTTGAAAACAGCCATTTAACTTTAAGGAAATGATGTTTGTTTAAGACTTATTAATATTTATGTGGGCACACAAATGGATGCACACGGGTATATCTCTATGAGTGGATTGACAAAAATCTTATGAACAGCCAATAGTTCAGTAGTAAAGGGGAGGGTCCTATGAGCTCCTCCCCCTGTCCTTGAATGACTGCTGTTTGGGCCAGTCTTGTGGGGGAGGGGAGCAGTGCAGGTAACCACAGATGTTGTGAGCTAATGATTACAATGGTTGTATCAAGTCTAGGCAATGGCATTTTTCAGCCTTTCACTCTATCTTCTGGCTCTTACACTTCCTATCCCTTCTACAATGCTCCCTGAGCCTTAGAGAGGGTGCTATAAATATCTTGTTTAAGGCTGAGGTCACAAAAGTTTCTTCCTCATAGCCTCTTGGGCAACCACGAGTCTTTGCATCCAGAACCATTCACACTGTAAGATGCTTCTGTGAATAAGGCAGGAAACCTCTTTTGTCTCTGTGATTGATGCTTTGTCTGTTTATTTAAACACATGTTCCCCACCTGGGCCTATGATCTCCCCAGACTTGGTAGTCGTCACTCAGGTTCATTGTACCAGCCATGAGTCTCTCCTCCACCAAGTCACGGAGCAGGACTAAAATCCATTAAGTGGGGAGCTGCCTACCTGGACAACACTCCAGCCCCATGTTCGCAGGCGGACATTTCTTATCCAGCACACTGCCTTTTCCTTCTTAGCCTTCAGAGCCACACAAGTCGAATGGTGCCTTTCCTTCCCCAGCAACTGCCGAGAACCTGACAGTGGTTTGAACACTGGACACAGGGAGTTTCCAGCTCATCTCTAGCCTCTTTCTCTACATCTTCCAACAGATGTGTGTTTTGTCTTCTGAAACATCTTCTAGTTCTGGTGAGCAACAAAGAAGATGCGGGGGAGCATATATTAATTTGGGGTCCCTTTGGACATCCCTAGGCAGACCCTGTGGAGGTATCTCTCCCCTGGGAGTGGGGATTATGGTAAGTAACTCATTGCTTCTGGAAGCTGTCCCTCCAACCACACAGGTAACCCCTTTCAGACATTCTTTTGCACTTTTTATTTGTTTTACAAGACAGGGGCTACTATACAGCTTCCTCATACTCCTTTCATCTTGAATGCTTCTTCTCCTTCTCACCATCTGCTGACTCCATCATCTTCCCCCTCTCCCTCTGCCTCCTCCCTGCTTAAAGCACTCCACACATAGTACCCCTTTCCTCCCTCTTACTATGTTTTACTCTGCCCTTGTTTAAGGCAACCCCAACTCCTGCCTCGTCCCTTTCCTAGCTTCCTGGTTTCCAAAAGTACTCCATGTTAAACATCCAGAACTAAAGAGTCAGAGTCAGGATTCATAGATGAGAGAGACCACATGGCACTTGTATGGGCCTGGGAAACTTTACTCAGTATTATCGTTTTTTCCAGTTCCATTCATTTCTTTGAAAATTTCATTTTATTTCTCTTTGCATCTGAATAAAATTCCCTCGTGTGTATGTACCATATTTGCATTATCCATTCATCAGTTGATGGACATTTAGGCTTCTTCCATGTTCTAGTTAATGCTAATAAATTAGCAACAAATATAGATATCTTTGTACTATGGTATAGAGGCCTTTGGATGTTGGTTCGGAAGTGACATAGTTGGATCATATGATTTTTTAAGAAACATCCATATGGATTTCCAAAGTGGCGTCACTAGTTTATACTTCCAAAAATAGGATTTCTCTTTCCCTGCATCCACATGTGCATTTGTTGGTATTGGTATTCTTTTAAAAATAATGTTACATTAATTCTTTGAGAATTTCACACAATGTGTTTTGATCACATTCATCTTTCTCTTCCAACTCCTCCCTGATCCTCTTCCACCTCCCTACCTACCCAACTTTATTCTCTCTCTCTCTCTCCTTTCTCCTCACCAAGTCCACATTGTATTGATCAACTACTCCTGGGCATGGGGTCTGTTCTGAAGTGTGGTCAATATACCACATATCACACCACTGAAGACCCCCCCCCCCAGCACTGATCAAATGGCAAAAGCTCCTTAGCTACTGGCAGAATTTCATGTCTCCCTTCCCTTCTCAATGCTAGCATTTCGTCTGGCTTTATTTTATGCACGCTGTCACAATCACTGTGACTACTTCTCCACTCCAGTAGTGCATGCATAGCCCTTTCCAGCACTGTAAATACTAACCAGTAGAGATGAAGCTTGCAGTTGAGTACCAGGAGATGTCTCCTTGTCCTTTGACTCAAGTATGCATGTCTTTAGCAGTAGGGTTTTACTAACAACTTCTGTGGGTGACCAAGAGTACTGGCAATGTTTGTGGGTATCTCTTGGAACTTGAAATGTTTGGGGATGTCTATGACAACTGGCCAAAATTCAAAAAAAAGGGCAAATAATTACTGATATTGGGGTTTTATTTGGTAGTGTTTGGTGTCTAGCTGAGGTATTCCCCCCTACATTATAGAATAAACCCATTTAAACTCTTTTTATATGTGTATATATTTTAGAAAACTTCTACAGAAGCTTCTACAGCTTTTTCAAAAGACCCTCCATCTGTTGCCCTATTGAATCCTTCCTGATCCGTTTCCCCCTTAAATCCCTTCATAGCATTATATTTCATATATTCTTCCTTAAAAGATTCCATCCTCCCTATGGCACTTTCCTAGTTACCTCACCTCTGTGGGTTTTCCAAATGGAATATACATACCTGAAGCTCAAAAGCTAAGATCCACATATGAGAGAAAATATGCAATATTCGTCTGCCTCTTTTTTCATTCTGTATTTACTTTACGTATTTAGTTGTTCCAGAGTTGGGTGAATATACACACAGTTAATCCTCCCATTATGTAATGTATTTTATTATCATTTATGGTTTTCTTAGGTACTGTTCTATGCTGTGAAGAGACACTATGACCATGACACTTATTAAAAAAAACATTTAATTGGTGGCTTGATTACATTTTCAGAGGGTTTGTCCATGATCATCATGGCAGGAAGCACAGCAGCAGGCAGGCAGGCATGTCTCTGAAACAGGAGCTGAGAGATTCCATCAGATTCACAAGAATGTAGCATAGGACTGGGCCTGGCCAAGGCTTTTAAAACCCCAAAGCCTAAGCCCAGTGACACACCTCCTCTAACAAAGCCACACTTCCTAATGCCTTTCAAACAGTTCCGCTGAGGACCAAATATTCAAATGTATAAACCTATGGGAGGCATTCTCATTCTAACTACCACAAAGATTTTAACACAAAACCTATTTTATCAAATGAAAATAGAACCATTCCTGCTCTTGTTTTGGTTTCTATTTGCATAGAATATTTTTTCTACCCTTTAATTTGTAATATATGCATATCCATATAGGTGAAATATGTTTCTTGAGGGCAACATATAATTGGATATTGTCTTTTAATTAGGGAATTCAGTCTATTTATAATCAAGACAACCAATGATGAGTAGGGACTTAATTATGATCATTTTGTTGCTTGCATGGTTGTTTTGTGATTTATTTGCTGTTGTCTCAAATACTTCATATGGTTCTTCCTTTCTTTTTATTCTTTCTTCTTTTAACTATTTCTAAACACCTTGTTTTCTCGAAGCCACAGATTTTCTTAATGTTTCTTCTATTTTTGAGATCAAAATATAATTACATCATTTCCCCTTTACTCCAAACCCTTCTTTTTCTCTTTTAAAATTCGTGGTCTCTTTTTTCATTAATTGTTACCAAGTACATATATGCATATACACATGCATTCCTAAGTCTAACTTGCTCAGTGTGTATAATGTTACTTGTTTGTGTGTGTGTAGGGATGACCTTATGCTATTGGGTAATCATTTGGTGTGCCCGTCCTTGGGGAAGACTTTTCTCCCATTCTGAGCATTCCTTAGTTGCTTATAGTTCTTCGGGGAGGGTTGGGGCTTCATGCTCTTTCTCTCTTCTACTTTGGCATGTCTAAAACTGCTGTCTTTGCTCAGCTCATGTTTGGGCAGTCATTGATGAGACTTTATAGTTGTAGCTTCTGACATTACCAAGAAAACAGTCTCACATCAAAGTCCCTGGACCTCTGGTTCATAATCTGTCCACACCTCTTCCAACATCTTCCCTGAGCCCTGAGTGCAGGAGTTGTTTTGGGACTGGGATCCACATCTCTGGATTTTGATTGGTTGGGGCTTTCTGTAATAGTCTATGGCTGTTACAAAAAGAAGCATCCTTGATAAGAAGTCAGGACTATATTTATCTGTAGGTACAAAAACGGGTATTTATAATGTAGTTAGGAATTATACTGGTTTAGTAAAGTGGTGGTTGTAAGTTCTCCTCCAAGATCCATGACTAGTCAGCCCTGGGTAGTTGGCTGGGTTTCCAGTACCATGTGTGGCTTATAGCATATTGAATGCCATCAATTCTTGTACTTTGCTGTTATGGCTCTCCAAATGCTCATTAAATCTGCTTCCCTCCTCTACAATTTCTGTTTGAGATTTTTAGATATTATTTTAATCTCTGTTAAATTTCCCTGGTAAATTTCTGAATTGTTTGTTGGCATTACCTTAGAGTTAACTTAGTTTCTTCAAGGCGGCTCTTTTTAGTACTTGGTCGTCCTATCTTGTATCAGTCATCGATGCCTTCTTTGTTCCATTTAAGAGTACACTGTTCTCTGTTTGCTCTTAATTCCTGTGGGTTCTGGTCTGTGCCTTTGCACTGAGGAGTTCGATAGTTACCATGGTCTTTGCTATCTAGCTTGCTTTGTGTTTGTTTTGTAAAAATGTTGGATTCTTAACTCAGAGTCAATGCTTCCTTGTGCCACCAGATGGCAACCTAAGCACAGGTTGCTTCAGGTATCTGCATAGTTTGTTTCTCCAGATATTTCAGTTTGAGCCACACAGAAGAGGGGGAGCAGGAACTGTGGGAGCCAGAGGGGTCAAAAACACCTGGAGATCATGGCCCATGAAATTAGGTAAAGAGGGATCATGGGGGCTCACAGAGACTGAAGCAGCAGTCACGGTCCATGCATGACTCTGTGCTAGGTCCTCTGCATATATGTTACGGTTTTTGGCTTTGTGTTTTAGGGGGACTCCTGACAGTGGGACTGGGGTTGTCTCTAAGTCTTTTGTCTACTCTTGGGACCCTTTTCCTCCTACTTAGTTGCCTCACCCAGCCTTGATGTGGTGTTTGTGCTTGATCTTATTTTGTCCTGTTGTACAGTGTTCAGTTTATGTACCTGGGAGGCCTGCTCTTTTCTGGGGGCACAGAGGGGATATAGATCTGGGGGAGAGGGCAGACATGGAGTAAAGGGAAGCTGTGGTAAGGATGTATTCTATGTAAGAATAATAAATACAGATTTTTAAAAATAAAAGGGGATTTTCAACCTGTGGTCATTTGACTTTTGGGAAATCAAATGACCCTTTCACAGGGGTAGTCTACAACCATCAGAAAACACATTTTTTTATTATTAGATTATTAATTCTTGTTATTTTGGTGGTTGTGTGTGTGTGTGTGTGTGTGTGTGTGTGTGTTTCTCTTCTTTTGGTTTTGCTGGTGTAAGATTATTTATTCCTTGTTTTCATGGGTGTAGTTAATCATCTTGGGTTGGAGTTTTCCTTCTAATACCTTCTGTCAGGCTGTTTGTGGATAGATATTGTTTAAATTTGACTTTGTAGTAGAATATCTTGTTTTCTCCATCTATGATGATTAAAAGTTTTGTTGGGTACAGTAGTCTGGGCTGGCATCTGTGATCTCTTAGAATCTACAAGACTTCTGTCCAGGCCCTTCTGGCTTTTGCAAGAAGGCAAGGCAGGTGAAATTCTAATAGGTCTGCCTTTATATATTACTTGGCTGTTTTTCTTTTTAGCTTTCAATATTCTTTTTTTGTTCTGTATGTTTAGTGTTGTGAATATTATATGGTGGGGTGACTTTCTTTTCTGATCCTATTTATTTAGTATTCTGAAATCTTCTTGTATATCTATAGACATGTCTTCTTAAAGTTAGGAAAATTTTCTTCAATGATTTTCTTAAAAAATATTTTCTGGGCCTTTGATCTGGTATCCTTCTATGCCTGGTATTCTTAGATTTGGTCTTTTCATAGTGTCCCAGATTTCCTGGATGTTTTGTGTCAAAAATTTTTAAGTTTAATACTTTTGTTGGCTGTTATATCAATTTCTTCTATCATACCTTCAATGCCTGAGATTCTGTCTTTCATCTCTTGTATTCTGTTGGTGATCCTTGCAAGTGTAGTTTCTGTTTGCTTACCTAGATTTTCCATCTCCAGGATTCCCTCAGTTTTTGTTTTCCTTATTGCTTTCATTTCCATTTTCGGGTCTTGGACAGTTTTATTCATTTCCTTCACCTGTTTGTTTTTTCTTGGCTTTCTTTAAGGGATCTATTCATTTCATCCAATTGATAATTTGTATTTTCCTGGATTTCTTTAAATGATTTATTTATTTCAACCCAGTTTTTTGTTTGTGTTTCCTGGGTTTCTTTAAGGAATTTCTTCAGTTCCTCTTTAAGAACATCTATCACCTTCATAAAGTTGGTTTTAAGATCATTTTCTTGTGCTTCACCTGTGATAGAATATTCAAGGGTTACTGTAGTAGGATAGCTGGTCTGGTGGTGCTGTGCTGCCCTGGCTGTTGTTGATTGTGCTCTTACACTGGCATCTCTACATCTAAGTATGGGATGAACATAGGTCTAGGTGCTGATCTCTGATTTTTTTCTTTGTTGTATGGGTGTTTTGTTTCTTGATTTGTCTTTCCTCTCTGGGCTTCTGGGCTTTGTTGTCTGTATTTCTGGAAGCCAGTGTGACCTCTATCCAGCAGGGAGCCTCTGTTCTTCTTCCTGGAGTGGCCTGCACCTGTTCTTCTGACTGGCATGTCTTGCACTGAGCAGCAGTTATCTGCCTATGTAGGGGCCTGGTATGGTAGCAAGGGGGTGGTGGTGACAGATGGAGGGGGAAGAGGTGTCAGTAACTTTGGTCTTTTGGATCTGAAGGGAGGGTATGAGAGTGTTCAAGGGCAGGTGGGTCTCTTTGCACACTGTCTTTTAACAGTGTCTCTTTTCCTAGGAACTAACCACCTAAAGGAAGCACAAGACTTTCCTCCAGCATTAAAAAATGGCTTTCACTAACTAAAAAACAGGTTTGCTTGATAGTTAAGGGCTGTAGAATAATGCTTTTATTCACTGGTTTTATAAAATGCTGATTGGCCAGTAGCCAGGCAGGAAGTATAGGCGGAATAAGCAGACAAGGAGAATTCTGGGAAGAGGAAAACTGAGTCAGGATGCCAGCCCACCATCCAGGGAGCAGCATGTAATGGCACACAGATAAAGCCACGGAACACGTGGCAACATATAGATTAACAGAAATGGGCTGAGTTTAAGTGTAAGAGCTAGTCAGTAGTAAGCTTGAGCTAATGGCCAAGCAGTTTTAATTAATATAAGCCTCTGTGTGTTTACTTGAGTCTGAGCAGCTGCGGACCAGGTGGGACACAGGAAAACTTCAGCTACAAATGGCGCCCAGACATGGGACAAGAATTTCCACCCAAAACCTGAGAAAATTTTAAAAAGGGCTCTAAAATGGAGCCAAGAGCAGCTTCCTAGTTGTGTCTTTCAGGAAAGCTGTGATATAGAGACACTGCAGCCTGCAGGCTTGAGCTGCAGTATGGTGGGTTCACAGCATATGGGCTTGAGTGCAGCATGGTAGATTTCTGCCACTGTACACAGTGGCATCTGTGAGCCACACAGCACACTGTGTGGTGGATTTAATTTTTACTAGTACAAAAAAAAAAAAAAAGAAAGAAGAAAGAAAGAAAGAAAACAAAAGAAGAAGTTTTGGGGCTACACGCTGCTGGATGGAAGCATAGACCCACTGCCTCCCAGAGTCAGCGGAGAGCATGGTTTCTCCAGAGCTGGCAGTAAACATAGTTCGCCATATTGGAAAGCTGAGATGGGTGGAGCCAGCAGCCAATGCTGCCATTTCTGTCCTAGTAATGCTGCAGTTTAAAGCAACAGATTCACAATAAGACAGATTCAGATGGGGAAAACCCTAAACAGTTTATAGTGTGTGCAAAAAATGTATGTAGGCTTGGAAGAGAGGGGAAAAGAAATATAGACAGTTATATAAAGAAATAGACAGTTTTAAAAAATAAAGTCTTTAAAGAGACGGTAAAAGTAATATAAAAAATAAGCCATGTAAAGATGGAAATTACACAGAGTCTAGATTATATTGCCTTTGGGAGTTTTAACTGCAGAGAGACATTTGATTTTAAAAGCTGCTGAATTAAACACACACACACACACACACACACACACACATATATATATAATCTTGATTTTAAAATTTATGTCTAAAGATATGCTGCTTAGGAAAAGAGGTTCTGCTTTTGTTTCCACAGAAGATGAGAACCTATAGATTGCTTTCAGGCTAATATGGATGGATCAACCAAGACTCCCTGAAAGGTTTCCAATGCCAACCATGGTCCAGATGATCCAACATCCAAAACAGCTTCAAGGCAACTGGCTCAGAAAAATATAGCATCATAGACTACTCCAGTCAGGACTTGACCATAATTCTTAATTTTCTCAGGATCTCCATTAGATTGCCAGCACCCTCATCCAGCAGTAAGTAGTCTGAGAAGCTATGCCCAAATTCCCAAAATATTGTTTATGAATGTTTATTTTTATTTAAAGCAGGTTGATTATAAATG
Source organism: Peromyscus leucopus (assembly GCF_004664715.2). NCBI lineage: Eukaryota > Metazoa > Chordata > Mammalia > Rodentia > Cricetidae > Peromyscus > Peromyscus leucopus. The sequence continues at coordinate 83,977,963 of NC_051076.1, read as the reverse complement.
CAATCTCTTTCTAAAAAAGAAAAGGGGATAATATAAATATGATATAATAAAAGAGTAGATTACTGAACCTATTTTTGAAGAGCAACAGCTTGTTTGAGATGTTTTACATTGCTATGAATTTTAGTTTATTGATACAAATTTGAAGTTAATTTTGTCATACTGTATGTATATGTTTTTACTCTTATTTAAGGTACTATGTGTATACAACTCATTTAAAATTGTGATGGATAATTAAGAAATACAGATTAATAGTTAATCATCTATGATAATCAAACTTATAGTCATGTTAGTTTAGTTTTCTAGGTATACATAAATATAATTCAATTAGATAGGTGCTCTTCAAACATTTCAAAGACCTACAGAATATGGAATTTTAAATGTTTTAAAAACTTACTTTCTAGACAGTGAGACAAGTTTGCTCCTGGCAGGACTAATTTACTTCAGAGAGGAGGATAGGCATTGAAGACACTCCATATGGAGTTCATTGTCTTCTTGGCAAAAATAGCCATTTGGGTAAGAAACTGCTCTTGCCTGGACTGTTGATAGTATGTTATATAAACTTGACAAGCAGCACCTATAGGAAGATAACCACTGAACTTTGCAAAGTGAAATGATTCTTCAGGTTCCTGCTTCGCAGAGGAGACTGCTAGATATTCTACAGAACACAGAAAAAAGTAACTGAGAGACTAGGCCTATGGGCTGAAGATGGATGCCTCAACATTACAGAGGAACTTTGGATGATTATCCAGGCAGGAAGCTGTCTCTGTCATTTCCAGAATTTTGGAAGTTGCTTACAATGCACTTCCTGTTTACTTAGGTAATATTATATCCCGCAGGGGTCTTTGATATAGTAGAAGACTATCTAGTTGTAATTTTCTTTGATTATAATAAAAGATAAATTAGATATGAAACTTTAGACTCACAAATATAGTATAGATAGAATATTTTCTTTAATTTTACCAAATATAAATAGATTAGATATTATAACTGTAATTCTTGCTTAATAACTGTTTTATCATATGTAATTTTACTATGTTAAAGTTAAAAGATTCCTTTTTGATTAGACAAAAAAGGGAAGTGCTGTGGAATGTCGTTCTGTATGCTGTGAATATGTGTTTCTCTGAGTGGCTGATTAATAAAGCTGTTTGGCTTATGGCAAGGCATCTTAGAGGCAGGCAGGAAATCCAAGCAGAGAGAAGGGAAGGAGAAAGACAGAGCAGAGCAGATGCTGCCAGAAGAAGAAATATGTAAAATACTGGTAAGCCATGGCCATGTGGCAACTTATAGATTAATAGAAATGGGTTAATTTAAGATATAAGAACTAGTTAGGAATAAGCCTGCCACGGTCATAGTTTGAAAATAATATAAGCCTCTATGTATGCAAGCGGGAGAGATTTGTCCCGACTGCTGGCAGGCCGGAACACAGGAAATCTTCCAACTACACATGGCTATTCCTTACAATATGTTGTAGTCTTTGGAGAGACATTATATCTGGCCAGTGGAATGGCCTAGACCCAGCAATTCACTGAAGCTGAGATTATGTTTTCTCCTCAAAAACTGGTGTGGATACCTGACAGACTGCCCCGACCTGGGGAAGGTGGACAAATAAGTTCCAAAGTGTCTGCAGAGGCTTCACCTGAAGAAAAAGAGAGAGAAGAGGGTGACAGAGTCCTCAGACCAGTAGGAACAGAGTCTCCCTACCAACAGTGATTCAGGTGAAGAAACTAGTGACTGAGGGAAAAGAGTTGTTGAATCTCAAGGGAAGCATGTGACTGCTGTTCCTCGCTATAATGTCTCTATTGAGTGCATCTGTTCCTGCTGTCACATATTGGACTTGTGTCCCTGATCCTCCTGTGCTTCACTTTGTCAAATGGGAAGAGAACAACATCCCTGATTACACTAATGATTCTCAGGCTCTGGGTCTCCCCACAGCTGATCATGTTGTTCCCCAGGCAAAGATGGTTGCATGACAATTTGAGTATCAATGTTCAGGCCTTGTATGGTGAAATATAAACTATTCAATGTTCAAAGTTAAATGAATTACCCTCCTCCAATCCTATGGAAAACCTAGCAATGATATTTGGTCATTGTTTTTGTCTCTAATTTGACTCCTAAACTGTGGTCCATGGAAATAACTATGGGAATTTTGTTATTGGTATATTGAGAAGCATTATAGACTTGAGATTGATTTTCTACTCCATGTCTGCTTTGAAAAATGACTTGTATACCCTGAAATTAAAAAGTAAAAAGTGAGAATTGCAGGGAATCATGGAGTTGGTCTGGTCCAGCTACCTTGAAAAGCATGCATCCTAGGTATTTCAGGCTAGAGTCCATGGCTCCTGGGGCACTGTGTGACTTTCAGTTACTGAGAAACAGGGCACTCCCTCAGGCAGTGATGCATTTAGGCTGGCCTGTGTTTCTCTGAGTTCCATACAAGTCAGCAAAACATATAGAAACTTGAGGAGACAATTTGTTGTGGTGATATTTTGTCCTCCAATACATTGTGCACCCTAATAAACTTATCTGGGGTCAGAGAACAGAATAGCCACTAGATAGACATAGAAGCCAGGCATGGTTGCACACACCTTTAATCCCAGGAAGTGATGGCAGGAAACAGAAAGGAATATAAGGCATGAGAACCAGGAACTAGGGGCTTTTTAGGCTTTTTAAGCTTTTAAGCTTTTACAGCAGTTCAGCTGAGATACAGTCAGATGAGGACTCAGAGGCTTCCAGTTTGAGGAAACAAGATCAGGTGAGGAATTGGCAAGGTGAGGTTGGATGTGGCTTGTTCTGTTTCTCTGATTTTTCAGCATTCATCCCAACATCTAGCTTCTGAATGTTTTTATTAATAAGATCTTTTAAGATTGATGCTACAATTTGCCTTGGACATGAATCTGGTGTTCTCTTATAGCCCGCAAGTACCTTTGTACACAGGCAACTGCCCCTGTATTGATCCTGGCAACCATTATTGTATTCTGTTTCTGATAAAGGTATAAAAGTCTGATAGATTGCAATAAACTTGTCTCGGCCTCAGTCTTACTGAGATCCCTCCAACCCAGCCTTGTTTTCATTCCTGCTAACCGTATTAGGAGACCCTGGTTTGGTACATAAGTGCTGGCATTCATCAATAGCATTTCTGCAACATGAATGAAAGTCACAGACAACTGCTGTGTGTGGCAAAATAAACTGAATGCTGTTCTCTATCTAGACATGACAGAATCACCAGAACACATTCCTTCAAGGTTCATTTATTACTATTAGAGTGTGAAATATGTATAGACTATGGGTTGATTTCCATCTCATGATATTGGTTTCTGTTTGTTTATATCATACTATCAGATGTTTACATTAAATGAGAGATGCAGAGTTTAGGGAGAGCAGAATCTTCCATAAAAGAGGATGCTATTGGTTTTGTTGTGCCTGATGAAGAAAAGGAATGGATGATCTGCATTGAATTCAATGGAAGGAGTCTTAATTCGAAAACCAACCTCACTTCCAGTGCCAGCAGCGGCCTCTGTGCCTTCTTCATTTATTTCCACGAAAGTCTTGTGGAAAACATTGGACAAAAATAGGTTTCTCTCTGAAGACATGTTCGAGAAATCAGCTTTGCTCTGGTTAAAAGCATCGGTCATCCCCATACTACTCAGGGCTGACTTCAGATCATAACTCTCTTCCAGTTTGAACTTGGGGAGGTAGAGCTGCACTTCGAAGGTGTCCATCATGTCTGCACTGGTCCACTCATTCAGTTTCTCATAAGTAATGGCTCTTTCCAGCTGCAAGATTAGAACCCAAAAAGAGTCAGTAAATCAGAAAGAGAAAAAGGCCATAGAGGAGATTACTTACTCTTTCTACTCAGGGAAGCAAAACACACATTTGGAAATCCACCAGTTAAGTGATGAAAACTTCTTGCTGTTGACCTACAGAGTCTCCATTTTATAGATAGCAGCTCTCAGGAAATAGAAGAATTAGACTTGATTTTGAAAGGAAAATACTTCTAACATAGTATGTAAGATGTCAATTATACTAAAATATCCCAATCTAACCAAGCATTTGGATTGTTCATACACAAAGCATATACTGTAGTGTAAGTTGTTTGTTAGGACATGAATGAATGTTTGTTTTCAACTTGATTGAATCAGAAGCCATTAACAGATAAGTTAAGCATGCTTCTGATTGTATCCGTGAGAGCATTTATACAGAGAGAGAGATCATGAGGACTCTCACGTAATAAACATGTTAATCTATGGATAAATTCAAACTCTGAATAATCTGTTGAGATGTGGCAGAATTGGAGAAGGTGGTGCCTGATGGACAATGCATGTGTGTCCTTGATGGCTCTATCTTGCTCTCACACCTTCTGCCTAGAACTTCCTGCACACCATGATGTGAACTACTCTGCCATAACCTCTTTGTCAGGATGGGCTGAAATCAAGAGCAAAATCAATCTTTTCTCCCATAAGATGTTTCTGTTTGGAGCAAAGTACCATCAATAAAAAACTGACCGACACAGGGCACAACTTTTCATTTTCTTAACATGGGAAACAGTTTGTTGAAAACAAAAGCTCAGATAAAATAAAATGTCTATACTTTATAATCACAATATTATAAGCTATGTCAAGAAAGAATGAAAAGGGGGGAACCCTCCAAATCTTATGAGTACATTTTATAGTGAGCATATGATACCTTACTCCTCTTTATAATTTAGAAGTTCTAAGAATAATGTAGGAATGTGTACATACATCTAATTGTATATGTAAATATATTTCAATTTATTGATGTTTGTTTCAAACCATATACTTTTGCTCATTTGGGAGCTTTGTAGACCCAAACATTAGATGTAAGTAACGTATTTGTGAAGGGTACACATTGATATATGACAATATCTTCACCTCTGACCCTGAATTCCTAAGAAGCAGCCCATTATGACTGCAATGGTAACCAATCTACACAGGCCTTATTGTTACCATCCTTCACAGTTTCACACATTTTCAAAAGCAATGTAAAAATATTGTCTTTATACTAGCAGAGCCATGGAAACATACCAACATGAAGAGCATGATACAAATGAAAAATTAGACTCTAGGCAAGAAAGACAGGCTGTCTATTGTAAGAGAGGCTAATGTTCCATTTCTGCGTCTATTTGCTCAGACACATGATATGGTCAGGCTTAATAAGGTAAACAGCCTAAATGGAGATGATAAGGGGTGAGGATTTTTCTCCCAAAGACTGTTTATTTGATAAAAAATAAAAATTTTTTAAAAATTGTGGAACACACTATACTTATGAATATATGTACTCGTGTATAAATACAAGTGATTAAAAAGATTAATTTTGGGCTAGAGAGATGATGAAGTGGTTAAGAGTACTAGCTGCTCTTCCAGAGGACTCAGATTTTTATCCCAGCACATCCATGATGGCTTACAGCTATCTATATATCTCCAGTTCCATGACGTTCAGTATGCTCCCCTGGTCACCATAGACACTGCACACGCATAGTGCACAGACATACATGCAAGCAAAACACAGCTATACACAAAATAATAAAATTGAATTAAAATTAAAAGGATTCATTTGGGGCTGGGATGCAGTTCTAGCATACAAAGCCTGTTTAGCACACAGAGGCCCTGGGTTTGATCTAAGGCACCACAAATGAAGTTAATCTTCACCAAGAGTTTCTGTGTACATCACTCTGAAGTGGGTCTGTAAGTGGCTTCCATGCAAAGACGTAGTCGTGCCCCCCCTCTGCCCCCTTGCACAACAAGGATTATTAAACATAAAAGCCCTTTATGCAGGTCAGGTTCCCACAAGCCGTCCCTTCACAAGCAGCGGCCACCCAGGATACTCTTGTGCTCCAGCCACTTCACCCAGGCACTAGTTCTGCTTTCTCCCTCTGCCATCTGGAGTCCCTCAGCCAGTCACAAGCCATGTCCTGCTTATCAATGAAATATCAGGGCTCCAAAAGTCAGACCCCACTGCAAACACTCTGTCCTACCAACTCCCATCTGCTGACATGCCAAATAACACAGTATAAGGAAACTGTCGTCAATCTATGATGAAATTAGATGAAATTTTAAGATGACGTGGCTAATTTATGTTATCTAAGGTAATTCTACTCTATTCTTATGTTATGTCTCAGTCTTAAAATTGAAATACCTTTTAAAAACAGAAAGACACAGTTAACAACATCTTGGTTTGTTTAATATAATAAAAAATTAGCAATTCTAGATAAAAAATTAATCTTGATTAGGTAGTTTCTACTAGCCTAAGAAGATCCAAGGCAACCCAATGTGTGATGCAAACTTGTGATAAGAGCCTTCACATTTGTGCACATGTGGCTGTGTATATGCCCATCTTGTGCTAGAAATGTCTATAGTTATATAACTTATTAAAAACAGTAATATTAACTTTATAGAATTTTGTAGAGTATGAGCACTGTTTGAAGAGAAAGCAGCCAGGGTAAAAGTGTGTTAGTTGTTTGCCTTGCTATGCAGAAATTTAAGAGCAAGGAGGCCCAGTCCACATGCTTTTCTCTTTAAAGCCCAGGGAAAAGCACAGAATCCATTTTATGTCAGACAGACTGATATATCTACCTGTTCCAGGCCATTCACATCTTCCGGCAGCAGCAGAAGCAGGCTGAGGTCACGGTTCTGATAGTAGAGTTGAAGGCCTATGGTTTGCAGCTCCTCAATGTGGAAGACTTGAAGATTCTTTTTCAATGACATCATTTGCACTGGTTTGCTCATAGTCTGTAAAAACGAACAACAAAGTCACAAAAAAGAGGTTTCATCAGAGTCTTCATCCTGTCAACATCAGTTTCCCTTTGTCTTAGACATTAGTAAGACTGGTGACCTTACAGTAAACACAGAAGTTTTCCTGATATAGCTTCTGGAAAATTCTACTAACAATATCAATGATAGTAAGCAAGGGAACTCCTGTCTGTAACATCTACTGAACAACCTGTTTATGCCATAATAGGTAAATTCTACCAAATGCTTAGGAGCAGAAACACATGAAAACCATGTAAATGCTAATGATCCAGAAATTAAGGGAAATTTTACATACAAACATTTGAGAGCCCTAGAAAGTATTTTCAGTATTGTAAAAACTGAAATGCATCCAAAAAACTAGCAATAAACTAGGAAAAAATATTTGTAAAGTGTTGCCTGTCAGACAAGGGACTTCTGTTAAAATGTGTACAAGTACCTACAAAGACCAGAAGAGGGCATCAGATCCCCTGGAGTTCTAGTTACAGACAGGAGTTTCCCCCACTTGAGTGCTAGGAATCAAACCTTGGTCCTCTGGAAGAGCACTAAGAGCTCTTAACTGATGAGTCGTGTCTCCAGCCCTATGTGAAGTATTTTTAAACAAAATCAACTGCAAATGAAACCACAAGGAACTTTCTGCAATCCAGTATTACAGACATATTATTTACCATTGAAAGTGGAGCAGAGGCCATTCAGGAGGCCTCCAGCACACGCTGAGGAAGCCTTGTAGTCAGGCCATTGATTGAGATATACTGATGGTTTCCAGAGTACACACAAGGGCTCCAACTAGCGTCCTCTTCAGATCTCACTGTTAAAATCAGCAACTAAGGCATTCTATGTCAGCTAGCTTTGAGGTGCTAAGAGGTTCTCTCTCTAGGGATTTAAAATGGGGCTTATCAGCCTATTCTCCAAGATACAAGAGATGTTGCAAGTAGTTATGTTTGGCCACTGTGGATTAGAAACAGGAAAAATCTAGAATTCAGCCAGTGAGAAAAATGATGGAGGAAATTCAGTGGAGGAAAAGAAGTGAGAAAAAAAATTTCCTGACAACATTTTGATTCAGCTACATTCTAGCCTGCTGCCGTTTGGGTCTTAAGTGTATCATCACAAAGGCCATGTGTGGAAGTCTTGGTTGCTGGCTGCTGATGCTGCAGGGATGCTGTGATCTGTAGGAGTTGGGGCTTAGTAAGGAGGTTAGAGCACAGGACTACCGGGACCCCAGTCCTGTCCATCCCCGCCCCCCTCTTTCCCCTCCCTCTAACTCTGTTTACAGGGATGCTGTGATCTGTAGGAGTTGGGGCTTAGTAAGGAGGTTTAGAGCACAGGACTACCGGGAACCCAGTCCTGTCCATCCCCGCCCCCCTCCTTCCCCTCTAACTCTGTTTACTCCTCCCTTGCCATAAAGTGAGTAACTGTTTCATGATTGACTTCTTGTGTCAATGTTTGCTGGGACAGGTGAACATGGACTAGAATTCTGAAATCAAGGGCTACCATCTTTCCTTCTTTCAAGTTGTATTTTTGTCATGGTGATGGCAAGCTGACAGTCCTCAGAATCTCTCAGATCTATCTCTAACTTTGTATCATCCCCACCCCACATACATACACACACACATCCTCTTCACTATAATGAACTTAATAGAAACAATAGACCTTATAGTGGGATAATTTTCGGTTCTGGAAAAGTTTAACTCAGACACACCTCCATTTCCTTAACTACCTGTATTTCTCAACTGAGAAATAAATATAAAACCCACCCTACCCAGCTCCCATGTGCTTAGCTGCATGAAGTGATAAATTATACAAATAGACTGTATTCAGAGAAAAGCAATGCAACAGGACAGTTTAGTACCTGGGAACACAAAAGCTTCCAGCCCAGCCTTTCTTTCTCTAATAAGAGCCAGGACACAGGAAGATACCATTAGGAAACAAAGCAGATTTCATATAGGATCGGTTTTAACACAGTCACGTGACAATTCAGTGTCTTTTAGCCAGCTCTTACTTTGTTTATTCGGAAAGGCCTTTCAGTGGTGTTCTGCGCTGAGAACTGATGTTCCCAGACCCCTTTAAAATAAAGGGCATTCACCAGAACCATCTTGGTCTTGGAGTCTACTGAGTCGTCAGGGAGGAGATTTGGAATTTTACCTGTAAGAACAGACAGATTTCAAAATGGCTAGTGAAATATGTATATTTTAATTAGATAATCAGATTTCCATTTTTTTTTCTGGAAACAAAGTTTTCTTTTTAAAGTCTATTTTCAGATATTTCAGAAATAGAAAAATTTAGTAGTACACTTTTTCTCAAGAGCCATGAGGAGAGAGAGAGAGAGAGAAATGCTTGAAAAATAATATATTAACTTCTCCAAAAATCATCATTTCACAGCCACAGTAAACAAATACATAGCAGTATCCACAACCTTTGAGGGCTATTGTAACTTAAAGTTTTTCCTAAAATGCTAATTCATGAATCAAAGCAAGAAAATGAAATGTGGTGTTAATTTCATAGAAGGAAGACAGGAAGTTATTGTTTGCAGATAATATGGTTAACAAAGAAAATGAACTGAAAAACAAATGAAAATTTGTTATGAATGTTGACTTACACTACTTCACAGGCAATATATTTTTCTCCTAGCAATAGATAATAGGAAAGATACAGTTGTGTCTTGGTGCTATATCACATTTATAAAATTGTTGATGATAAACATTGGTTTAGTTAGATGGTTAGTTTGTTTGTTTGTATGTTTGACAAAACATCCTTCTATGTAGCCAAAGGCTGGTATGGAGACTCAAAGGGTAGCCTAAGCAGGCCACAATTGCATAATCTTTCTGATTCTATCTCAGTGGGATGAGTTTATAAATATGTCCCACCAAGCCCAACTTACTAAAATAGTATTAAACCACTGGTGTCTGCCAAGGATCCAAAACAGAAAGTTAGCTTCAGTGAAATGCTCTTAACAAGTTGGATTCAAAATCATCAGTTGCTCCTTTCCCCTGGGCCAGAAATCAAACCAGCATCTCAAGTACACTTAGCTGTGATTTCTTTGTAGTTCCTTTTATTCTGAACAGTATTGTGGGGTTTTTTTGAAAACTTTGACACCTTTGAAAAAGATTTGCCCTTCGTTGTGCAGATTGCCCTCGAATTCTCAATTTGAGTTTATCTGATTGTTCTTTTAGATAATATTAAGAAAATAAATTTCTGTGAGGAGATCATTGTAATGTTTAATTTTCCACCCCTCCAAAATGTTTACGTTCTAAGCCCCAGAACCTGATATTATGTGTCTTTACTTGGAAAGGGAATTTCTGCAGATTGAATTAAAATCATGTCGTACTGAGTTAAAGTAATCCTCAGGCCAATGAGTCATGCCTTCCAAGAAGGACATTTAAACACAGACATTAAATAAGAAACAATGAGAGCATGCGGGAACACCAAAGAGACTCAAGGAAGTCTAGGTGCGACAAAGACAAAGAACTGCTCTGCATCGTCAGCAAACACCTCAGGCCAAGGGAAACACACACATCCCCTCCCTTGCCAAGTACAGCTCTGGAGACACATGGATTTTGACTTTTGGCCTCCAGAGCTGTAGCAGGATAATTTTTTTTTTTTTTTTTTTTTTTGGTTTTTCGAGGCAGGGTTTCTCTGTGTAACTTTGCGCCTTTCCTGGAGCTCACTTGGTAGCCCAGGCTGGCCTTGAACTCACAAAGATCCGCCTGGCTCTGCCTCCTGAGTGCTGGGATTAAAGGTGTGCGCCACCAACGCCCGGCCAACAGGATAATTTTTTTTTGTACCCCGAACACTAACAATAATCTTAATTTGCAAGACAAAGATGATCATGCACCAGTGAAATGTTGCTCTATTTTTGTTATTGATTAGTAACCATTTTTTCTTTAAAATCACAAGTGCACTAGTCATTCCTATTTTCCATTTCTTTCCTTTTATCCTAGACTCCTCTTTGGAATCAGTAAACTATAATTCTTTTTCCACTCCACTTGGAAGAGTGGAGGTTTGACTTCTATATTTAAGACGGAACTTACAGGTGTAAAAAGAAATGAAAGTTCTAAGTATTTCGCATGTGTCCCACAGTTCCACTAAAGAAATACATAGGGATATGGCACAATTTCACACAAATAAGATGAAGCCTGGAGCAAGCCCTTGCTGTGCTCTGGGTGACAGCTTACCTCCTGTCTGGCCTTCCACCCAAGAGTTGATCTCTGCTCTGATCTGGCCAGAAGCTCCCACAAAGTTAACAGACTGCGGTTCTGCACCAAAGTATGTTTGCATGTCCTTCAAATATTTCTGAAAGATATAGATAAAACCTGCTTCTGTACAGCTTGTCCAAAAGTGAGCAATCCAAGCTTGTACACTATTTAAAATAAAAATCAGTTGAGAACATCTCCTCCCACTCCGTAACTCCTATCTCTATTTCATCATTCCTGGTATCTGTTAAAGTAAAAACGCAATCCTCTTCAAACCACCATACAGAATGCCAGGTATAGAAGCAAAAGCTGCCTACCCATCATTCTGGGTTGGCACTCCCTTCTGGACTATTTTTAGATATTATTTATTTTATTTTTGATATTATAATTGCATTATTTACCCCTTTCTTTTCCTCCCTCCAAGTCTTCCTATATACCTCTCCTTGATCTCTTTCAAATTCATGGCCTCTGTTTTTCATTAATTGTTGTTACATGTAGGTATATGTATATGCATATATATTCCTGAATACATAAACACAACCTACTCAGTCTATATAATGCTACTTTGCATGTATGGTTTTTTTGTTGTGTTTTATTTGGGGCTGGAACTGAGAGTAGAATGAAAAGAGAAGACTATAAATCACAGAAGTTATCCAGTGGCCAGATGGTATTTAGAGTTGGGCATGGCTTTTTGTGTAAGGCATGGGAACACAGGAGACCAGTGGGTCTGCAGGCTGACTGCTTGTGGTCTCCAAACCCACAGGAACTTAGAGAAACCTGAAGAAAACTATATTCTTCCAAGCAATGTGAAGTGAGGCCAAAGACCTCACCAGTCATTTTGAGGGGGTGGGCAAGGCCCTGTTGTGGTGATATTGTGTTCCCCAAAATATTGTGCAGCCTAATAAACTTATCTGGGATCAGAGAACAGAACAGCCACTAGATATAGAAGCCAGAAAATGGTGGCATACACACCTTTAATCCTAGCATTCCAAAGGTAGAGATCTGTCTGGATCTCTGTGAGTTCAAAGCCACACTGGAAACAGCGAGGCATATGCCTTTAATCCCAGGAAGTGATGGCAGGAAGCAGAAAGGTATATAAGGTGTGAGGACCAGGAACTAGAACCTGGTTAAGCTTTTAGGCTTTTGAGCAGCAGTTCAGCTGAGACCCATTCGGATGAGGACTCAGAGACTTCCAGTCTGAGGAAACAGGATCAGCGAGGAATTGGCAAGGTGAGGTTGGCTGTAGCTTGTTCTGCTTCTCTGATCTTTCAGCATTCAACCCAATACCTGGCTCCAGGTTTGTTTTTATTAATAAGACCTTCTAAGATTCCTGCTACACCTTGTCTCTGGAGTTTTGATACTCCACCCTAGGCACCGATCACAGCTGGCTGTAACTCGGCTGCAGCTGGGGCAGCACCCACCGAGCGAACATAACTGGCTTTCCTTGGGAGGTTCGGAGTTGCATCCTTCAGTTTGCTTGCTTAGACAACTTGTAAGAATCCATCCTGTCCCCAAGACATGGCTTACAAGTTGTGAGGTCCACATCGGTATTTATAATCCAGGAAAAATAAAACATAAATATGAGGCACTACACCCTGTTCATTCACCTGAAGACTCAGAAAAAGGTATGCAGATACCTGTATCCCTTTTGTTTTGAGTACAGTGCTACTAAGCTCAACTTTTTTATTGGTAATGAGTCAAGTGGGATTCCAAAAGCCTGCCAGTAATGAGACTGTCTTTAAGGCTCTATCTAGATGGTTTTGTGGATTCGGGATTAATAAAGCCCAAGGCCCTAAGTCCTGAAGAACTCACTGATGTGGCAACCGTCACACGCTTGAAACCACAGGATAACTGCTTCTCATCTGTCCTGTCCAGCTGCTTGCTCTTTGCCCTTCCATGCTTGAGTCTGCTACTCTTTAATCTTTTTCAAATGGTGTGATGCACAAACTTACCGAGAAAATGACTGACTGGACTCTGAGGAGCACTTGAGTCTTAATGGGACAGGGTCACCATGGTTACTGCTGGTGGGATTTTAACCATCAGCAAAAGAAGGAACTTGGTATCACTTCATGTTCCATGTTGACAAAACCTCTAAAATCCTGTTGTGGGTACTTCCCTCTCCTCTCCTCTCCAGGTCATCTTTGTTCCCAGGGACAGCCTCTCGTCACAGTCCTGTGGTGACACCACTTTCAGCTCCTTCAGTCCTACCCTGCTATTACGTGACTCTATGTTTTCCTGTGAAACAAATGTTAGCTCAAGGAGCCCATGCCTGTGTGTTCACCAGCCACTCCTGTGTCTGACCCAGTACTGCTGTTTTTTTTTTTTTTTTTTTTTTTTTTTCAGAACTTGCCATTTACAATTGTTGTAAAATAATTGATTACCAGGAAATACTATCCACATTAAGATTAACTCTGGGGCCCCTAGAGAAATGTGTATTTTATTGCTGGTTCTGGCTTGCCTTTTATTTTTCCATTAATCAGCAAAAGCATTTACACTTACATTATGAAATGGATATGTTTTCTCCCCATATATCCTATTGGCTGTTTTGAGTAAGTAGGAATTTCCAGGCTTGAGGATTTCTGCAGCAAGGGTCTGGAAATCGGAATATATTTCTTCAACCTTGCCTGAATTAAGTTCCTTTATAAGAAAGGGGATTAGAAAAAAAGTGTTGAACAAAAGTCAAATAATATATGACTAATCTATAGTTGAGTGAAATTATTTGGTGTATTGCAAGCGTAAAATGAAAGCAATTTATTTAAAATAGATAAAAATGTTTTCTTTGATGTTACTAGTATAAAACCTTAGTAAAAGTACCTTTCCTTCACAGCTTACAAAGACAGACAAGAACAACTTCAAAAGTCAAACTAAACCTTCAAAGGAATAAAAAGGAAGATAAGACAAGAAGGAAACAGGACTACTACAAAACACAGGCACTCTGGATTCTGAAAAAATTCCAATATATTTAATCCAAGAAAGGGACTGGTTAAACTGACCACAAAATGCATATATTAGAAGTAATTCCTCCACAACTGTCAAATGGATACTAAATATATACATACAATTTTTCTCTTCTTTTCACAATCAGGGCCAGATTTGAAGTGCTGGCCTTTGTCTAATTGAAGTACCTACAATTACAATAAAAAAGCAAATGAATACACTTTGCAGAGAAGTACCCATATGAAATAACATATCTGTAAATATGAATCAGTAATTCTTATGACCACAGAACACATAAATAACTGAACAAAGAGGATCCAACTGAACTATATAATGTAAACAGAATGGCTCAAAAGCTCTTTAAGAGAAATTTTTTAAAAAATCTATTTTAAGTTTCTAGTGACAGGGTGTGGTAGTGCACACCTTTAATCCTAGCCCTTGAGAGGCAGAGACAGGAGGTTCTCTGTAAGTTCCAGGCCAGCTTGGTCTACAAAGTGAATTCCAGAACAGCCAGGGCTACACAGAGAAACCCTGCCTGGAAAAACAAAACAAAAAAGCAAACGAGTTACTCATGACTTTATCGTCATACACTTCAGGATAATTATAACAATGTTAGAAATATCCTGAAGTAAAATTCCCTTGTTTTCCATATGTTTTCAAAAGAGAGATAAGTGTCAGAGTACAATTCCACTAAAGTTAACACCCACATGTAGAGAGAAAACATATTTTACACAGTGGGATATAATTCATCCTTAAAGAAAGGAAATCCTGGAGTTTTGTGGCAACAAAGGTGGAACCAGGATCCCATATATGGAAACTTATGAAGTTAATTTCATAGAAATTAACAAACGGTATGAAATATGATTTTTTGTCTCTAATTCATCTAATTAGGTTCCTGGCACAGAACTGTCACAACCTTTATTATTTCCCAAGTGACTAGAATAACGTTAGGACAGAATGGAACAACGTTTGTGTCTCATGCGTTTGCTTCCTCTTGCTCTTTTCACCTGCTCCCGTCTAACGTCCAAGCCTTAGATACCAGTTTCTCTTCCTCAAGATGGATAATAGACACTCAAACTGTGACCTTCCTCCATTTGACAATGCCATCAAGACATCCTCTGACATTTCCTGTCTGATAGATGCTCATAGGGAAACAAAACAAACAAACAAACAAGAAAGACCACTTGCTCCATACCTAGAGAATGAATGCGGCATAAAGGAACCAAGGAAACAGGACAGCCAGCCTGGCTGGGTTTCCTCAGTGTCAGTCTGTTAGCTTCAGAATGTACTCCTGCCCAGTATCCTTCTACATGACTGTCATCATTCAAAAACACAATCAAGTGTCCCCTAAGCCCCAGAAGACAGGGTTCAGAAAGCAGGTGAGGATCTGCAGATCTCCAGAGGTTTGTGCCCTGGGAAAGGTCATGGAAGCTGTCAGCCTTTGTCCTCCGTATGTTACCTCACCCCTTTCTTCACCTTCATCCTTTGTAGTATTCTTTATAATGAGCCAATAAATAAGTGTTTTTCTGAGGTCTGTGAGCCACACTAGCAAATTAACTGAGATTAATGAAGGTGTTGTGGGAACTCTGGTTTATAGTCACCCAAAGCTCTGACTGAATCTGAAATAGAGAAGAAACCTTGGAGACCAAGCCTCCATCTATGGGATCTAATGATACTTGTGGGTACAATGTACCAGAATTTAGTGAATTTGAGTACACACTATGTAGAAGACCTCTAACTTCCAGTGTCAGAGTGGTATATGCTGTAAAAACTATATTAGAATAAAGTAGGTTTGAGTTTGTTTTGTCTCTATATCCTCAATGGAAATAGAGAGAAAGATGGAGGGAGGTTAATCTGGTACCAAAGTACAGATAGACCACAGCAATAAGGCTGGGTACTCTGCCTCATAGCAAGGTGAAGATAGTTCACAATGATCTATTCTATATTGTAAGAGGGATTAGAAGACAGGCCTTCCAAGCTTCCTAAAACAGAAATGCAAATGTTCAAGGAGAGGAAAACATGATCGTTATGCACTGTATAAATGTGTTACCACACTGTACCCCAGAATAAGTGTATAAATTAAACAGGAAACATGAAAAGGCACAGTGTTCAATTGATACCATCATTTAGATAACATAATCAAAACTACTATTGCTCCAATTATCTGGAAAATTCAGGGCTTTGGGTTCTTTTTCTAGTTAATTGCTTTATTTCTCATTAACACAACTCAATATATACAGACATAACCTTCACGTTCACCCCAGCATTTCACTTGAAAGCTGGCAGGAAGGATGCTCTTCTCCTGTTTCCCCTCAAGTGTGCCACAGTGTACCAGGAGATGATGGACTGGATTAAGGACCACCTGCCCTAGGATAATTAGGTGCATAGCAAGTACATTAGACTCACTGCAACCAAAGTTATTAAGAGTTACGTTATGCACAAGCATTATCCAGGGATATATTCATGTGAAATGAACTCAAAATGGAATCTACCTAAAAACAAATCTGTATGTGAGCCTTGTTAACAATTAAAAATCGTTTAGTTGTATCCACATATACGTACATATGGCTTTTTGGCATATATTTTACTATATATGTATATTATATATAATGATGTATTTTTATCTTATAAAATATGATCTTCATATTTAAATACCATCTCTGAGCTCTTTAGATTTAGACAAGCAACTGGGTTTTAAACAGATGTGACCAAACAAAGCATGACAACAGAATTCTCTTGTTATTGTTTTGTTTAAGATAGGGTCTTACTTTCCAGTCTGGGCTGACATACACTTCACTACGTTCTGCAGGCTGGTCTATTACTCACAGCTCTCCTCCTGCCTCAATCTCAAGTGCTGAGATTATAGCAGTGAACCACTACACACAGCTAGACTTTTTTAATTTTCACTATCAGAGGGATGCTGAATAGTTCTATTACTTAAAGTTTGACTGTTTGGTTCTAAACTAAAATGTATGACCTCATCTTTTATTTTTCTGGAGGATACAAGTTCTTAAAGAATTTCCTAAAGAAGGACTTTCCTTTTGGGGAGACACAATGTTACCATGTTGCTCTGACTGGCCTGGAACTTGCTAGTTAGATCAGGCTTGCCTTGAACTCACAGAAATCTGTCTGCTGAGGTTAAGGTCATGTGTCACCACACTTGGCCCCAAACAACAAATTCAAATAGATTTCTTTCATTGGACATACTTTTCTAAATGTTTTGAGGGATATTGTTGTAAAATGAGGACCCAACTGAAATCTTTTAAAAACCATTTAGCATTGATACTGTGGCGTTTTCCCACTCACCTGGGACATCTGGGCTGCAGTGGTACCTTTAGTACCCAAATACACCATAGCCAAGGAAGTTGAGATGCCCCAAGGAGAAAAGAACATATTTTTACCCTCAGCAGATTCAGCTAGCTTTTTGCTAAACTCCAAAGCAAACTGGTTGATGGATACTGCTAGAGAAGCCATTGGGTATCTATAAAAAGCATAAGAAAGAGAACATACAAATATTAAATCTTTTCCATTTAATTTATTTTTTATTTTTTTGCAAAAGCATCTGTCCAAACAGGGATACAACTATCCTTAAGAACTGAGTTGATTTTAACAAAATTCTATGCATTCACCGCTTCTGTCTTATATATTCTAACACTTAAAAACATGGAATGTAAGAGGCTTACCTTAAAGAATTGGGCTAACGTGCCCCAGAGAACAGCTGGATTATGACCAGTTGCCAGATGAGTGCCATGGCACAGTTTTTCCATTTCCTTGACATTTATTACTTTCATGCCTCTGTGTGGTCTTCCCAAGCTCCGTGGGAATTGTATTTTCTTCATATATTGCCTTGTATACCCAACAGCATGTAGTTCAGCACTTTGCCCCAAATAGTTATGTATAGGTACTTTTCTATTATTTACATATAGTCTTTACTGTTTGGGATACACTGAGTATTATTTACTTTAATTTGATACTATGCACAATTAAGTTGGAAATCCTTAAACAGGAATTGAGAGTACTTTCTCTTTTTTTCTTAATCACTTTTCTCTAACAAGAGAACTTAATATTTTCCAGTTTTTATATTATTGTATTATATTACATTACATATATTACATTCATCTTCTATATTTTTCACTTCTAATTGCTCTGGAATTTTTATTTAAAATGCCTTTTAAAACTTAGTATCTATTAAATATATATATTTTAATCTACCATTATTCTATAGTCCAATAATATTCAAATTTATTAAATGATTGATACAAAATCCCTATACCTGGGACCCTCTGTGAGTACCTGTGCTGCGTAGAGTTGAGTCTTTTCTCAACATCAGATTTCTACTGAGAAATCTACAACAAAGGCTTTGGGAATGTCAGGATATCTCTCTGTGGTCAAAAACTGGAATCAAAGACAAGTTTGTGTCGATTTGGGTTACAGCATGACTTTATGTGATTTTTTAAGTGATTCTTTTGAAATCCCTTCCACACATAAAGTTACACCTGACCAAACAGCTTCCCAGACTCAGGGTCACACCCAAGGTGTGGTTTCTACCAACTATAAAGTATCAGGATAGGCGTAGGTAAATACTCTGAAGAAATAAAACCCCTTCCTGTGGTTACTTTACACCCTCACAAATCCTTGGACATTTGCCAGTATCCCTTCCCACACAAAATATCATCTTAGAAATAACTACTTCCTTAAAGAACATATTCATTCAGGTCACATTTTGACTACACAATTTATATTTTTAAAACTCATGAAGTATATTCACAAGAAAAATGTCTGGTTCTGTTGCAAATCACATTACCAGCAAGGGCAGAGAGCAAGCAACATCACAGGGCCTGGGAATTTTATATCTCAGTATGTAGATTATGCTTAATATAGAACTTATTTGTTGTGGGTTATTATTTTCAAATGTGTTACATTTTTTTATGCTGTGGAACATTTGTTTTAATGATGCAAAGATGTGTTGCATTCTTTTATGTTGCATTTGTTTAACTCTATGAAGCTGTGTTACTTTGCCTGTCTAAAACACCTGATTGGTCTAGTGAAAAGCTGATTTTCCAATAGCTGGGCAGGAGAGAGAAACAGCCAGGCTGGCAGGCAGAGAGAATAGGTAGGAGGGAAAATCTGAGAGAAGAGGATTGAGGAATGAGGAAAGGAGGAGAAGAGGAGGACTCCAGGGGCCAGCCACCCATCTACATAGCCAGCCATGGAGTAAGAGTGAAAGTAAGTTATACAGAAGTAGATAAAAACCCAGGGACAAAAGATAGATGGGATAATTTAAGTTAAGAAAAGCTGGCCAGAAACAAGCCAAGCTAAGGCCGAACATTTATACATTATAATAAGCCTCTGTGTGGTTTATTTGGGATCTGGGTGGTGAGCCCCTCAAAGAGCCAAAGAATAAAAACAACAACAACACTATTCATGTACAATAACTTCCTGAAAATCATAGTTTTCTCTAATAAGAGAGATAGTCTTGTGTAAAACGTTAATATCCACTTATCTTCACTTTCACCAGTAACGTATTGAGTACAGCAGAACACCCAAGTGAGAAAACTCTCTGACAACTCACATCTTTAAAAAACAGCTATAAGGAATCATTAACCTAGCTACCTAACCCAACAGTCAGAAATAATTCCTGAAAGGTACAGAATTTTAAGATGAGTTTTTTTTGATGAGATGAAAATAATTTAGATATAAGTATTGAACAATCAGAAGCTTAGTCTCTTTCTCTCTGGGTCTCTGTCTGTCTCTGTCTATTTGTCTGTCTGTATCTCTCCATTCCTCTCTTTCTCTCTCTTTGTGTGCATGTGTGTGTGTGTGTGTGTGTGTGTGTGTGTGTACAGAAGCATTTGTGGATACATATACATGTAGAGCCATAGGACAAGCTTCATGTTGTTTCTCAGGAGATTCCCACCATGTTTTTTCAGACAGGGTTATCAATAGCTTGAGATTTTACCAATTAGGAGACTGGCTGATCAGCAAGCCTCAAGGATCTACCTATCAACAACCACCATTATAAAAGGGAATTACCATGCCTGACTTTTTCCCTAAGTTCTGGGGATCAACCTCAGGTCCTCATGCTTGTGAGGCAAGTATTTTATTGATTTAACTATCTGCTCATCCCCCTACTGTATCATTTACAAAATGAATTGCTCTTTTGAAATTTTGAGAAGTTACAAACTGAATGTATATATATATATATATATATATAATATATGTATATATATGATATACAAAAATATATCATATTAACTATATACATGGAAGAGAACATTAAGAAACTAAGGAAAAGATCATTAAGATCCATCAAAACACCATTATAAGCAAACACGCTTCTAGCATAAGAGCTTGGAGAGAACTTTAGAGCCATCCTAGTCCAACACTCTGATTTGATCTCCTAAGAAACTCAGGACCAGAGAAGTTAGGTGAACTGACTAATGACACACAGCTAATGGAACAGTGAAAAGTGCAACCCCATTCTCTCTGCTACGAATACAAATCCTGTGGTCAAGGCAGCTCATGGTCCGTAGGGTTTTGATGGTAAGAGCAAGACTGAGTGATACAGGATCCACAGGGAGCAAAGGAAGCATAACAGAGGGATGAGGAAGAAATAGAGGATGTAGCAACAGGGATGTTCTTGTTTTTGTCCCATGAAAGAATACCCAAGGTCTCCTGCTTTACTGATGACAATGCTGAATCTTTGTGAATCTCCACATAACAGAAGACAACATCTTAATTGCCTCCCAGACTTCTCTGTTTCCCAGAGCCCTCTTCTGGGGAGTTATTATATTGGAGTGGTTCTGAAGAGTAAGGTGTGCTCAGGGGCTCAGATGTTTCACAACAGTGAAAGAAGCTACGGGCACACGGAATGCAAGATAGGTGAGAGAATGGGTTATGTAGATGGCATGAACAAACCATCAGTTCCATTTACCAAAGTTCACACTGTCCAGCCACCCCATCAGAAGGGCTACAGAGACTGGGATTCAATTATTCTAAGAATGCTCTATTTCCCTTTGTTAAGTTGGCAGATACAACTCAGTAGTTGGCAAATTGAGACATGACTGGAGGAAAGAAATCCACTCATGTTTCTCACAATTCCAAGTGGAACAGCTGAAGCTTCCTTGAAATTGTCTTCCTCTTAGTCAATCAAACTTCAAACTGGTTCAAAGTTAAGTAGCTGACTTGTACAGAAAAATGCCGTGGAAATAGAACCTCATCTATTACCCCGAGTTTTGAAGTCTTGGTAATTTGCTAAGCACGACAATAAGAAAAACATAAGAATTTTTAACCAAAGAAATATTTACAATACCTTATTTCCCTCTCCAGGAGCAGTTTTGGCAAATTGTTCCTTTAGTAAGAGACTGTGGCTGAAGAGTGAGGCAACTTTTAACTGAAAAACTTAAAAAAAACGCAGCCCTCCTTCTTCTGAGCCCCACCCTTGGTTCCCTTTCACAAGCCAGTACGCTCTTCCTTTCAGGCTTATCTTGGGCAAAAGCTCAAATAAGTCAGAGCAGCAGACAACAGAGTTCTTTTCTGAGTTATTAATGACACACGTTTTCCACATGGGACTGCATGCAGAGACATGAATTCTGACGAACTGCAACTCACACATTCCAAGCTAAATCCCTTCTATAGGTTGCTAGCTGACAGCAATCAACGTGGTCTCCACTGGTATGTCTCCTTTTAAAAATGAATAGTTTCAAGTGGAATAATAATGGACCACAAAATGGAAACCATTATTCCTGCGTCATTTGGTGAAGGTTTCTCTTAAAGTGTTCTGTGAGAAGTATACAAGCCTGTTTCTGTTCTTGCTTGGAATGCTAGAACAGAACCCAGAGTGAGATTTGGATCAGGGTCAATTCTGCTACCAAGAGGAGCAAGACTTCGGTTAATGCTTTGGATACTGTTGTTATGTGGGACATTGCTCATCATTTTCTGCTTTTCTTTTTTTCCCCCAGTAGCTTTCACATGGTGACTCTTTTTATAGCACAGGAAACAGCAATAGAGCACCAGTGCCATTTTCAGGAGTCTGGAGGAACGATGATAAGAGTGAGAAGAAGTAGGAGAACACCAAGAAAAAAAGCCCAGAGGGGCCTCGCCATGCACTGGTATGGCCTTGCTATCTCCGCTTTTCATTCATGTATATATCTCTTCTGGTAAACTGAAGACCAGAACAGAGCCCACTGTGGAGAGCTGATCTGGATTGCACAGTAAATAATATTTGTGGTAGGAAAATTTGATGCTTCCTC
Source organism: Peromyscus leucopus (assembly GCF_004664715.2). Taxonomy (NCBI): domain Eukaryota; kingdom Metazoa; phylum Chordata; class Mammalia; order Rodentia; family Cricetidae; genus Peromyscus; species Peromyscus leucopus. The sequence goes on along the minus strand of NC_051076.1, from coordinate 83,955,820 downwards.
GTGGGCCTGTGAAGAGCAGATATCCATATCCAGCTCTAGTCTTAGCTAAATGCATCGTGCAGAGGCTCCAGATAGACAGACCACTGGCTTTGACTGATAGCATGTCAGCAGGGTAACTTGGACTACATTGCTGCTTAGCTGAAAGACTTGTTCTAATTGTTTACACTGCTTACATTAAACACATTTATATCTAGATTCTCCTGGGTGAACCAAGTTGTTTCATCCTTGTAAAAGTCATGAGACAAAGTTGTTCTTATTTCCCCCCCCGAACATTCTCTGTATTTCTTTCCCACTTAATTGATATCCTTATTTTAAAATGTACTGTCTCTATCAATAGAATCATGTTTGTATGTTATTTGTTTCCTATTAGGGCAGAATAAAAAACAAAACAAAAAAACTAGTAGTGGAACCTGGTGGTTCAGGCCTACGATGCTAGCTATTCAGGTGGCCAAAACAGAAGGATTACAAGTTCAGGGCCAGCCTGGGCAAATTAGTAAGTCCCTGTCTCAAAATACGTAGACTGGGTTGAAGCTCAGTGATAGAACATTTCCCAGCATGTGTGAGGTAACAGTCTCAATCTGCTTGTACCACAAAGACAGAGGAAGAGTAAGTGTTCACCAACAGTACATTAACTGTCTTCGAAAAATTCTGGTTCCTTCAAAGGACACATCAGAGGACTCTGACATAAACTGTTCTTAATTGCCATGTCTTTGTTGCTGTGAGAAAGGGACTCTGATCCATTTTTCTACAACCAGGCTGTGGTGGTTTGAAGGAGACCGGCCCTGTAGGCTCATATATTCGCACACTTAGTCCCCAGATGATGAGCTGTCAGGGAAGGATTAGGAGGTGTGGCCTTGTTGGAGGAGGTGTGGGACTGGGGGTGGGCTTTGAGGCCCAGGGTCTCTCTCCCTCTCTGCCTGTAGATCAGGATGTAAAGCTCTTGCTACCACACAAGCACAATGCCGGACTTCATGCCACTAGGCTCCCTCCATGATAATAATGGACTAAGTCTCTGAAACTGTAAGGTGGCCCCCAGTAAAAGTTTTCCTTTATAAGAGTTTCCTTGGCCATGGTGTCTCCTCACAGCAATAGGACAGTGACTAAGACATCATCTGTCTTAGTTAGGGTTTCTAGGGCTGTGATAAAACAAAATGAACAAAAGCGACTTGGAAAAGGAAGAGTTTATTTCAGCTGGGTAGGAACTCCAGCAGGGCAGGAACCTGAAGTCATGGAGGAGGACTGCTTCCTGGATTGCTTGGTCTGCTTTCTTACAGAAGTCAGCACATCCTGCTCAGGGTGGCACCATCTGCAATGGTTTAGGTACTTCCGCTTCAATCACTAATCAAGGAAACACCCTACAGACTTGCCTATAGGCAATCTGATGGAAGCATTTTCTCAAATCAGGTTCCTCTTTCCAGATAATTCTACCTTGTGCCAAGTTAACAGAGAAAATCCCAGCTGTACACCATCCCACTCACCCTCAGTACAGGCTCTTTGTGCAAGACCAGTAGGTATGCTCTTTGCTCCTTTTTGCTGTCTGTTATTCTGTTTCCAGTGATACATTGTGGTTAGCTCCTGGGAATTGAAGTGCGAGAGCTTGGATATGGGATGTCCTCAAAAGTCCCATGCATTAAAGGTTTGGTCCACTGACTGAGGCTATTAGAAGGTAGTGAAAACATTTAAGAGGCAAAGCCTAATATAGAGTCAAGATCTCTGGTCATATGTTCTCTAAAGAGCTTAGGGGTACTAGTCTCTTTTCCTCCTCTGTATCACATCCTTGAAGTGAACAACACTGTTCCCCACACATTCTACCACAGTCTACTGTTTTACCATAGGCACAAAAACAACCATCCTACCAACCTCAGACTGAAACTTCTAAAATAAGGCAAAATAAATTTTTCAACTTTATTATCTCAGGCATTTTGTTACAATAATGGAAAGAAGACTATCAAACAAGGACTGATAAGTAATGTGCTCTACATAACTAATAGAGAATAATAAATACCTGTGGGTAAGTAAGCTGCTTACTTATTCCATATTCTTAATTACAGATGAGTTGCAGACACACACATATGACATATAAGGATAGAAATATAACATGTTGATGCCTTTTATTAAGTGCTTTGGTTTGGGTAGTTATTAGGGGAGAGCATGTAAGGATTCCCATTTTTGCTTCATTATTAGATCAAATGGTTGCTTTTCTTCAAATAGAAAATTTTCTGATCACCCGTCTTCAGTGTTAGTTTCTTTAGACAGAGGACAATAATTTGTAAAACTACCATTATATAAATAATAAATAACACTGTAAAAACTACATCTATAAAGACAAAGCAATAATGAGGATGAACAAATAGACATTATCTGGTTTTAGGAAACAAAGTAATTAATAGACATGTCTGTAAGTACCATTGACAGCAGCACGGTTATTTTTGTACTTAGTGTATAGCAGAAGCACAGAAATGTCTAACAGAGTCTCTAAACTTTTGGCACTCGCAGAAACAATTCTGAGGCTGATAGTTTATGCTACAAAATACAATTTATAAATAAGGTCTTCCCTTTTTAAGGTGAGGAGAATCTACCACAAAATAATATCACGTTGGTACTTTTGTGAATGATAAAGAAAATAAAGGGATGATCTGCCACGAACTGCGGGCCTCCGTGACCAGTTCTCCCTGTCATAACTGCTCCAGTGCCACCAGTAGCTACAGTGCCCTCCTCGTTGACATCCACTGTGGCTTGATGGAACACCTCAGAAAGAAAAAGTTCATTCCTCTGGGACATTCCTGAGAAGTTGGCTTTGTTCTTATTGAAGGCATCCTCCATGCCCATGCTTCTCAGAATGGATTTGAGTTCATAATGTTGTTCTAGTTTGAACTGAGGGATGTAGACCTCAACATCATCTTCAGCCATTGTGTCTTTACTGATCCACTTGTTGAATTTATCAAAGTTTATTTCACTTTCCAGCTGCGAAGCATAAAGAACAAATAAAAAAAGTGAATTTGAGAAAGAAGGAAAAGTAATTCAAAGTCTAATGATAAACATCAATTGCCAGGTGGCTGGAAATATGGTTCAGCGGTTAGAAGCAATGGTCACTCTTCCAGGGGACCCAGGATTGACTCCAAGCACCCACATGGTAGCTCACAACCTTAAGTAGTACTAGTCCCAGGAGATTCAATGCTTTTTTCTGGCCTCCATGGACATTGCATACATGGGATATACAGACATTCATGCAGCCAAGATAGCCATAAGCATAAAAATGATAACAAATAACATTTAAAAAATCAGTTGCAAAGCTGAGTGTGTGGTGCTTGGCTTCAGTTATTGCACCCTGGAGGCAGAAGTAGGTAGATCTCTGTGAGTTCAAGACCATTCTGGACTACATAAGTGAATTCCTGGCCAGCCTGGGCTACATAGTGAGACCCTACCTCAAAATATATATTCATATTATTTCCAATTACTGCTCTGTCAGAGGTGGGGCTTCATGAACCCCTCTCTATACATAATGCTTATTTTGGCTGTCTTGATCTCTTGCAGGGTTTGTGTTATGATTCTGTGAATTCATGTGTGCAATGACCCTGATATCCAAAAAATATTGATGGCTACTACAGGAAAGAGAGTTGGTTTTCTTCATGAATAGGGCTGCTAACAGGCTGTCCGTGATCCAGGGGATAGTCTTATATCCACACACATTCTGTCAGTACATAATAGACTCAGTAAGGTTCAAGTGCTGAGAGGGTTTGGAAGGAGTCGAAGGGCAGAGTAAGGACTGAATCTTATCAAGGCAATGACATCCATGTATGAGATTCTCAAGCAATTAGTAAAACATAGAAAGAATCCAAAAGAAAACGAGGCCTCAACCCCACACAAAGAACTACAGGCAACTAAAGAATCCTGAGAGTGACAGACGTGGTCTTCTTCAGGAAAGAGCACACCAATTAGTCATCCAATATGGTTGGCCCTGAAAACATGCATACAAGTAATATTATAGACTGAGCAGGCTGTATTTAAGACTACATATTTATATCCATGTGTATATAAACATGTGAAATAATTAATGAAAAACAGGCCATGAGTTTGAAAGAAAGCAAGGAAGAGTATAAGGGAGGTTTGATGGGAGGAAAGAGAAGGGAGAGATGTTGTAATTATAACCTTAACAATTAAAAAACATAATAAAATAAGCAACTAAATGACTTTACTATATTTAAAATTTAATGGACAGGACAAGTTTTGTAAGATGGTAGCAAACACAATGTAAGTTTAAGATTTTGAAATTTTGTGAAGTAGCACGTGTTCTATCAACAAATTACACACTATTTCCAAGGCATAGATGCTCATTTTGAGTAAAGGATAATATGCTGCCAGATTTTAAAACAGTTGAAAATGTAATGCATTACCAACTCCAAGCCAGTGGACGCATCATCAATGTCATCAGGAAGCAACAGGAACATACTGATATCTCCAATATAAGGAAGCTCTAGAATCTGAGTCTTTAGGTCCTTTATGTATCCAATGTTCAGCTTTTCACGTAGGTACATCATCTGAACAGGTATGCTCTCATGCTGATAGTGTTAAAAAGTAAAATACGAAAGTCAATTCTCAGATGTTTAAGAGATTTACAGCAAAACTAAAAGACTAACTGTTTCTGCCTCAGTGCTAAGGAGATGTATTTTCCTCAATCAACAAAGCAAATTATTTGGATATTTTTAGAGAAGGTCCTCAAACTTAATGGCTTTTTTTTTTACTTTATAACCAATATTTAGTAAGATATATAATAATAGTTATAATCATTACCATAATAATAATAATAATTAGTAATGCCTAAAGTGAAAAAGGAAGTTAGATAAATTCTACTGAATATCCACAATAGCCTTTTGAACTAGATATTATTCTAGCTTTAAAGATCAAATACAGAACAAATGGATGATAAATGAAGTCATAGAGTAAGTGTAGCACCAACATTTAAGTCCAGGTAAGTGGAATTATGAAGCATAATCGTAAATTATAAAGCCATGGTCTTCACTTCAATCCAGACCTCCTAGGAATTACTGAATGATATTCAGTAGTTTGAAAGAGCCAATGCCCAGCATTCATAAACTGTAACTAGCAAGTTGTAGGAAAATCAGTGAACAGTTTCTAAGTTTTCTGTATCCTTTGCTGAAGCTCTAAAATAATGCTAGAAAAATGAATTTTGTTTCATACCGAGTTCACCCGGAAAGGATAAAGCTGCTTGAGTTTCTTCTGAAATGGAGTTTTCCACTTTCCTTTGAAGTAGACAGCGTTGACCAGTACCATCTGGGTGTCTTCATTGACAGAGCCTTCGGGTAGCAGGTTTGGAATTTCACCTGCAGAGAACACAATTCATGTTTAGGTTTTATAATTAAAAAAATATAAAAGAAACTATAAATACTGCATATAAAGTATAAATTTTTATAATATTTGGAGGAGTTTTTTATATTGTTTTCCAAAGTTTTTCCGTAGTCTGAGACTAATTCAACTCAGAAGGAGGTGAAGGAGAGTTGATTGGACACATTTTAAGTTTACCTTTGGTTTGAGTCTTGACCCAGGAGTTGATTTTCATTCTTGCTTCCTCGGCACATTTCAGGAAGTCGACTGCCTCCGGCTCTGCAGAGTAGTATCTCTTACTGAGTTGTATGTATTCCTTTAACATAACAAAACACCAAATGTTACACACAGCATATGTTGAATAAGGGAGGTGTGATGACTAACAGGCTCCAACAAAGACAGGGAGACACAGAGGGAGTGGGAGGTGAAATGACCTGGGAGGGGAGCGTAGAGACCCAGGGAACTGTTTTACTTTCTCGGACAATGCCCAGCCTTACATTCCCGCACCAACTCTCTCTGCCCTTTGCCTTAAAGACGCTGAATAAGAACAGAAGTATGCCCGGGGACTAGAGGAGAACAGCTGTTATATCGTTGGGGAGAGCAGTCACATCACTGTCACAATGTGTCGATCTCTGTGTGGAACACCTTCAACAGAAAGGCAGAGCCTGATAGACGGGAGAGACGGCGAGGCCAGCCTGAAAAACCCGCTGGCAATTCTGATTCTGCTCCTAGGAATTGTGGAGCAGTGGTTTGAAATTGACCTCACTGCTGGTGTTGAAACAGCCCTTCTAGTTAGAAGCTTAACTTACTTCCTTGAATCTAGCAGACTTCTCCCCAAACAGCTTATTGGCACTTTCCAATAAATAGTCTCCTGAGCATGTGTTGATTGCAGAGCTGAGAGAGTTGAAGGATGAATGGATTTTCTCTCTTGCTTGTATCTGAAAAGAAAGATGATTTTTTCATTTATAACACAGTGCTAGTGACTAAAGAATCCTGAGGCAATAACATTCTCTCACCACAACAATAAAATATTGTACCCATGCTTGTTTTTCTAATCCATTAGAGGAAAAAATTATATGAATATTGTTCAAAAAGATTGGAGTGATGGCTCCCCCTTTGGTCCCAGGAGAGGCAGGGGTATACTAAGTTCAAGGCTCACCATGGCAACACAGCAAGTTCAAGTCAAGCTTGTTTCAATGCCCCATAGGGGCGAAAAAGCAGAAACATGTATGGAAATGTGGCGCAGGAAGGCTATAAAAGCACTTTTTAATTATTGTAGACTTCTACCATGTCTATAGATTGTATTCATTAGAAATAAGGAACCCCACAGCATGGAAGAAAGACAGTTTCCTTTGACGTTTGTAAACTCTGGTGTTTCTAAGGAAATTTCATTATTTTGCAAAGTGAATATACTCAGAGGATCTAAAGCATAGTATTAGGAGTATAATGAGTGAGACTGTACTGTTGTTGAAGTTTGTGATAAAAATATATTTAAATGGACTTATCTCCCCCCGAACACACATATAGTAACTACATATGCGGCCAATGTGTTTCTTTGATTGTGGTAATTCTTTCACAATTTATAGATACATTACCTCATGCACTCTGCATATGTGTAATTTTACTTGTCAGTTGTGAATTTCTCAATGAAACTCTAGTGAAATGTTACTAAAATTTATATATCCTTAGTAAGTTCTCATTTTACAAGGTAACCTCTGTAGAAGAAGATCAGAGCTTTAAAATTTCACAAAATAAATGAGAGATCAAATGCTAAGCTTGGAGGCCATAAGTGGTATGACAGACAGACTTAGTCACAATAGCAACTGAGCTAGAGTACAAGACAGAGATCTCTGGTATTTCAGAAAACATCACAGAGGTTTTCTCTACCTCCTCTTTCCCACAGAACACCAAGTGATGGGTGGGTGAGCCACCAGTTACCAGGAAAGAGGATTCAGGAGGCGTGTCCCCATAATCTAGTCATGGGCATGGTCATGTAAATTGGTTACCAATAGATTGCACCTTCACAGTTTTTCTAATGTAACTAGGCAGCTGATTTTAAGGGGATAGCATATGGGACAAAGGTATTACTTTGTATAATAGATAATAGATAAATGGATGAATAGATTTACTACCTATAATAGAGAGAGGTGGATGGACAGATAATAAGTTGATAATAGATGATAGGGTGATAGAAACAGATAGAGTGAGAGTGAGAGAAAGATGACAGATAGATAGATAGATAGATAGATAGATAGATAGATAGATAGACAGATATGACAAGTAGGTGGATATAGGCAGATAGATGATAATTAAAGGTAGATGAAAGACAGATGATAGTTATATAGTAGGTAGATGCATATGGATAATATGTAGGTAGATAATAAATAATAGATAGCTAGATAAATGATAGATTATTGACAAGTAGGTGATAGATTATAAGCACATGGTATATTCATTCAGTCCTCATGCAGTAACCAGGTTTATGCTTCACCACATCTTAATGATTATTACTCTCTTTTCTTTGTGAAATTTCCATCCATACCTGTGGACATATTCAAACATTCTTGTAACATAGCAAAAAAACACTTTCAGAATAAATAATTTATTATATATAAGTACTCTGACATATGAACAATATTATATATATTATATACATATGTCAGAAGAATGTGATAGGATTGAGGGACAACCATTGCTGAAACTTTGCCAACCCTGGATGCTGCCTGGCTTTGCTCCTCATTATTGGATGCCCTTAGGATATTTATCACAGCACTAAGTCTGGGTGTTCCTCCTATGGATGGGAGAACTCTGCTACATTCCTTCTCAGTTCAAAACTATGACTTTGAGTCAAGAAGCTGCTAGAGACAGAATACAAAAGAGATATAAAGAACCAACCCAGGTACCTGTAAAATAGCATCAGGATAATTTTTCCTTTGTATCTGCTGTGTGAAATCACAGCCATTGACGTTCTCTGGGGTTCCCGTGGTGATGTCATAGCCACCAACTCTGTTAAAGTGTAGCACCTGCAGTCAGAATCAGGAGGAGGGATGACATGGTTATGCAAAGTTACTTCACGTCAAGCCGTTGGCTCAGGTACCTCTAGATCAGCGTGTCTGTGGTTGCAACCTTTTGGGGGTCGAACGGCCCTTTCACGGGGGTTACCTGACTCTCAGAAAACACAGATGTTTGCATTATGATTCATAACTTGCAAAATTACAGTTTTTAAAAAGCAAAGGAAATAACTTTATTGTTGGAGGTCACCATAGCATGAGGACCTGTATTAAAGGGTCGAGGCATTAGGAGGGCTGAGAACCACTGCACTGGAGGCTGCTATGTCTGGCTCTCCGTCCTTGTATGTGGCAGATAAGCACAGGCATTCTTTCTGTGTCACGAACATCCATGAAGTACTTGATTCTAACTCCAACACTGGACATTTTAGAAAGCAATGTTATTATGAGATGATTTATAAAATCTACCCTGAATTATCTAAATTCCATCCAGCCCACAAACTTCCTTGAAAAACACCAATATTTTAATACTGTATTTTTATTTTTTATTTTTAATATTCAAAGAAAGTAATAGAACTAACTCATTTCCTCTTCTCTGAAGTAGCCTTTTCTAATAAATACATTTTAAGGCGAGGAAAGTTAGAAGCCATAGTGAGCTTTAACATGAACATCAGTAACCTAAATAGTAAAAAGGATCACCCCAGATAAGATAGTCACACACACTATATGCAAATAGAGAGAAATTAATGCCCATGTCAGGGGGCAATTTACAAATATCTGATACACTGTGAATATGCAGTTTCGTAAAGCCCAGTGAAGGCAGTAGGTAAAGACTGGCTTCTGTAAAGCTAGCTCAGGTCCCTTCTCTACAAGCTGCCACCAGTCCAGCTTACTCTTCCAGACTCAGACTAATAGGGTCCCTACCTCTAATGTCTTTGGAAACCTCTGACCCTGAACACTTCCCCCTTGAGGCCTTTGGTGAAGAGGAAACCAACTTGTAAATTGGCCCATAACTGGAGCTTTGTAAGGAAGCAGGCAACTATATCTAGCTACTTGGTGAATTTCTAAACAAGAAGGAAAGGTGTAGGTATTTGGGGACCTTTCTCTGCTCGCCAAGTCACATGCCATGGGTCTTGCCTCTCTCTGTCTCTGTCTCTCTGTCTCTCTGTCTGTCTCTCTCTGTCTCTGTCTCTGTCTGTCTCTCTCTCTCTCTCTCTCTCTCTCTCTCTCTCTCTCTCTCTCTCTCTCTCTCTCTTCCTTAAAGAAGAAACATTTCCTGTACAGATTTTCTGGTTTTCCTTCCTTCAAAAGCAATTGACCCTTAAGCAGGGGTTCTCCTGGAGAGGAAGAGAGCCTCCCTGAATCCCAGAAAACCTCACTGGGAGTGGTGTCTCTTTAAAATGGGAATGTGAGGTGACTCTGGCGCATTCAGAGGTTCAAAGAGGCAGCCTGGTTGGGGCAGGACCACAGGCTCATACTAAACACATCATGGCAGGCATCTCTTGCCTGCACAGCGATTTCCTGTAGTTCTGGCTCTCTAGGGGTTTGCCCATTCTATTCTGTTTCCTCCTTCTGTTATAACAATATTGCACCTTCCAGCTTACCATTTCTTAACTGATGTCCTAGTTTTCTTATCTGTAAAATGAATATGATAATCATTGCATCCATTTGACAGGATGCTGAGTGATGTAAGTTCCTGAGAGGTTTTCAGAAAGGTCATTTAGGAATTATAATCAGAATTAATAAGAATTACTTATCACTGTAATTACTTTTTCTAGACACCTCACACATTCTCTCATCTTCACTGCTACCTTGGAAGTTATAGGTGGTCCTTCCCATTTTATAGATGAGAAAATGAGACTCAGGATTTTAATGCCTTTATACACAGCTGAGGGTAACGACAACATTTATCACATATAAGTCTTCCATTGTTTAATGTAGGAGAGAGGCAGGAAACACCATGCTGTTGTTACAACCAATGCTTCTTCCCTAATCTAAAGAAATTTTTATTTCTTTTTATCTAGAAACCAAGTTAGCATTTGAATTTTAAAATCTCTTCATGCAACAGAGTTATAAGAAAATTGCACAATCCCACATACTGAAAGAACTTTCTTGATTCAGGAAACCTATCTCTGTCTAGAGTGACCACTAGGAGAACTTTTCATTTAGTATCAAAATCGTTTTAACCCAGAGCACTTCATCTGAGACTTCTACACTGGCTGTATCGCGCCTCCTGGCCCTTTGCATTTAAAAGTTGAGAGTACTAACGCTTTCTATGGTTTTGTAACACGCAGTTTGCTAGGGTTTTCAAGACGAAGACAATAGAGAGGAAGAAGTGTGACACAACTCTGCTGCCATGAGGGTGGAACAGTTGAGTTTTGTTGTAAGACGTGATGTTTAAACCGACACCGGCCCAGAGAGGAACCTGTCCACCTCCTGACCTGCTGGCTCATGCTGTCTCTGTGAAACTGTGTACTTGAAAGGAGGCTCACCTGAGAGGGTCACCATTTTCCTGAGAAGAACATATTTATGCTCAGATACAGTTCTCATGGGAAAGCAGGAAAAAGCCAGTGGCAATTTGGTGTGACTGAAAGCACAATGCATGCTTGTACTCAGAGCATACATTCTTAATATTTGCATGCATATGAAATTTTAATTATATGATTTCCACATTCAGGTCTCTGACCTAGCAAGTAACAGGATCATGAGAAATTGTAACACTTTGTATGAATCTTTAGGTGTACTACAGTATGTAGTTTAAGTAGTTCTAAAGTCTCGAGAAGGGTCCCCTGTGTGAATCTCTGTCCATTCATCAAGGAAAGAAGACAAAACTTTGACACATAAATCCCTGGCAATGATGCTTCACATGCTGTCCACATTGATTTTGAGGACTGGCTACCTATAGTGTCGAGTCCCACTGTGTAAACACAGCTTCTTGGTGGACAATGTGGGGAAGCCCATTAAAGCTATATCTATCTACGTGTTTCTGTGAGTATGCTCATCAAAGCTACAGTGTCTTTTTCTTCTTTGTGACCCTGGCTTGAGACCATCAGGAGACATTCTTTATAGGAAAGGGAACAAACCCCACCCACAGTGTCCGTATTAAGAGAGAGCCTCAGCTGGAAGTTAGGGGACCATGGGTGCTCTTGGGGACAGGTTGCCAGTGTTCTCATCTGTATAGTGATATTTGACTCAAAACCAAGTGAGGTGGAGCACACAAAACACCTGCTTTGCCAAGTCTGAGCACGACCTGAATTAAATGAAGATTTCGACAGCTGCTGTTTTCATCCTTGTAGAAATGCTGACACCCTCTGCTGTCTGCAGCAGAGGAGTTTCCTGATTCGGACATTTTATAGGTTTAAACGTACAGAACCTGTGTCGTGATGGCTGGTGATGACAATCATGCCACCACCCCTGCTTTCTCAGAGTCAAGATGACCTGAGCACAAAACAAGAGCAAGCCTACAATTCAATTCAGAAAACACTGGATTCTGATGTGAGGTTGAAAGCAAACTTACATTAGCCATCTGCTGTTCAGTGTCGCCCCTGGCACCGAGGAAGACTATGGCCAAGGTGGATGAGATGCTCCACGGAGAGAAAAAGATATTCTGGGCGGGGTTTGTTTTTTCTATATACTTGAGGGTACTGAGGGCAAACATGGTGTTTGCTGTGGAAAGTTCTTCCATTGTTTCACTCTAGAAGGAAGGTGAGGAGAGAAAAAGAGCTCTGAATGACTGGCCTCGTGAGTGAAGTCAGCAGAGGAATCTAGGCTGTGTCCCACCTGTGGCTCCCTTCCTGTCCTCCCTCCATGGGACAAAATGAGAGAAGGTAACAATACCTGAGAGCCGCAAACCCTGTGCACCTCCAGTGCCCAGGTATAACATTCCCTGTCACCATTTTGAAATCTGAATCATTTTAAACAAGAAACCCTGCATTTTCTCTTTTCCTCAGACTCTGTGGACTATGTAGCCAATCATGAAGATATGATGAACAATTTTATAATAAGAAATGACACTTTGTGATATTCATATAATAATAGGAATAGCAATAACAGTAATGTTCAATTTAATTCTTACTCTCTACCCCCAGCAGACTGAAGACACCAAACTGTACTACACACTTTACTTCTGAAATCATGTAGCCCTCCCTGAAATCCTGTGAGGAAAAGATCTGCTAGTCCTGTACAAAGGAAGAAATTGATACTGCACAAAAGCCAGCTGACCGTGCCGTTCAATAACAGAGTGGGAAAGGACACTGAAGCCGGGAATGTGACCTCCAGGGTCACTCTCAACCTCCACATTTCACCACTATTCATGTCACACATACCCACACCACATACAAATATGTGCATATGCAGAATACAACACACATATCCAAATGGGTGCCACGTGTACACAGCCTTGAGTTTAGGTGAGACAATCTTTCAACTTCTCCATTTAGAGTGCGTAGGCCTGTTTGAGGGTTGCTATCTGCATCCAGATCCTACCACCCCACCATATGCTCATCTCATATGCCTCAGCCTTGTTCTGAAAGGGTTTCCTGTGGACTGGGGAATTCACGTTAGCACTCACTTCTCCTGTCAGGAATCCCACAGGAATTCAGGGATAATCCAACATGTCGGGATTGCACAACACTCTTAATTTATAGCTATTTAAAAAAGGACAGGCATGCCTTCCATGACTTAAGGCTCTGTGTGCAGCTGGATGTTTGGACACACCCAAGGGTGTGTGTGTGGGAAGAGATGCTGGGCAGTCACCATCTTCCTACTTATCTATTGTTCTTTCATCATAATCTAAAATAACCTATAATTACCAAAATATATAAATATGACAATGACAGCACTCATCTCTCTGTAAACCTTCTGGGACAAAGACTTCCCAGAACGAGGGAGTAGTGGGAGACCCCTGGATGAAACAAGTCCGTAGCTACTGTCTTGACAGTTACAGAAGTGTTGTGAAAGTGTGGAGAATTTGCTCCAAAATTCGTGTTTGCTAACATAATGCAATTGCATTTTGTAACAACAAAATAATAAATTGAATTGTTTTTCTTTAACTTATTACTGTTGGGATGGGGGCACATGAGTGTGAGCACAGGTACACAGGTCATGGGGCCATGTAGGGGTCAGAGGGCAACTTTATGGAGGCAGTCTTCTTCCACTTCTACATGGGTTCTGGGGATCAGCTCAGGTCACCAGGCTATGCATTTCGCTGGACCTTTTGTTAAATTTTGTAGTGACCCTCAGAGGTGGGTAAGATTGACTGTCACACAGAGGGCATTCTCTAAAGCTCCTGGAGGCTAGGCAACTGCTGTGAGGTCCCACAGCTCTGTGATGCTGCAGGGTACAGGCTGGCATCTGCCACAGAAAGCCCCTGACTTCCAGGTGGCTTAACGTCTGACAGGCTGATGCATGGCTTCACTACGACTGTCAGAGTTACGGAAGTTCTATATTGAGAAATGTTAGAAAGAGGAAATAAAAAGAGGAAAGTAGCAAGTCCGCATTCCTCCTAGAAAGTTTATTAATTTAAAGGAGAACAGTATTACTTTCCTTCTTGTCTCATCATGGATGCCAGATTAAGGTAGGTAGGTCAGAAAATAACTTCTCCTCCAGTGACTTAATTAATTAGACCCCATGCATAGATTTCCTTAATAAATTATTCAAAAATTATGAATAAAATCTTTTTCTGACTCTGTGTGACAATTCAAATAAGAGATCCAGCCCAGAGAGCACGTGTTGATCGCTCTGCTCCTCAGTCTGGAAGTCAGTCAGTCATTTAGGCATTAACAGGATGCAAGAGTCAAGTCCGATCACCAGCAAAGGCAGTTAATACTAAATTAGGACTCCGGGTAATTTGACAGAGAACCAGATGTTACTAAGCAGAGTAAAATTGCCATGGATCTATTTACTTCTTTAAGAACTCATCTCCACCCAAGGACATGAGTCAGGACCAGGTGTGCAGTGACCTGTGTTCAGATACCTAGTTCAACCAAAAAAGAAAAACTTGAACTAAGCAAACTGAATTATTTTGTATTAGAGAGGATGACCTTGAACTCAGCAGGGAGCCAAGAATGATCATGAACTTCTTATCCTCCTTTGTCTGACTCCCACGTGCTGAGATTACACATGTGTGTAACCAAGCCTGATTTATACAGTCCTAGGGATTGAACCCAGGGCTTCATGCTAGGAAAGCATTCTGCCGTCTGAGTAACATCCCTTGTCCTGGAGTTCCATTTCCTAATGATGTGCTGTTAACTACATTTACATAAAAATAATAGTTGATATGTTTAGTGCAGTTACCTAATTACATCTGCTACATTTTGTTTAGTGTAAATAATCACATACATTATCTCCTTTGGGATTTCTGCTATAGTAATGAAAATGTGAAGATGTAGATATTTCAGGACTAATTCAGTTCAAAGTCTATGGTTTTCCTACAAATTCTTCAAATAATATTTGAAAGCTTCAAATTAGTATACATATCCACATAGTATGCCCTGGCTCTCAGACAAGCCCAGATCTTATGTTTGAATGGGATACTCCCCAACAATATGAAATTGAGGTCATGGTATGATGTTAGTACCACAACCTCTCCAAACTGGCACACATGTGATGAGCTTCCTAACAGTATAATAAGCCATAGAACTCCATAGGCTTTCAAATATGACACTATTGTTAACATTAGTAAGAACGAATGGAAATTATCTGCTGGGCTGGGCTCTCTCCTCTTTCTGTTGGTTCCTGCAATACAAGTTGGCAAATGCCCGAGTGAAACTTGGCAGAAGTGATGAATTCGGGAGGTGCCACCGCCTTGCCACCCGCCACACTCCATCTCCATGACAGGTCTGTATAATAAGGTGGATTTTGCTACAGCATTTCATATATTTTTATATATAATCACATAATGAAAATGCTTTTAAATTGATTTCAAAAGTCAATGAAAACTAAGATAAAACAATATTAGCAAGAAAACATCCAATCAAAAATAAAACAAATTTCCCAGAAGTTGGGAGCAGCATTAGTTGATAGCTTTCCTAATGGATAATTATCTGCTCACTAGAGATTAAATTGCTACCTCAGTAAGCCCATCAGCTAATTTATTTCATATTTATCTTTCACAGAATTGACTCATTACTGAACTAAGTTAAATAAATATATTATGATCGTAGATGGTCCTGACCCAAATTGCTACTTAATTTTTATAGTTTCAGGCTGTTAATTTTAGGTGAAAATTGATTTATTCATTTATTTATATCTAATGTAATGATTATTTCAGTTGCTTAAATATAAATATTTTAATATTTGTAGCTTTTTATGTCTAATTTTTATCAAAACAATAGCAATTATAAAATATACATATTGTAACCTGTTCAATAATTCTAAAATTGAAAGTACAATAAATGTACTTTTCAATTTCAGTTATATTAGTGATACATAGGCATTTGCTGTCTTATGAGATTCAAAGTTAAACAGTCTTAAATTTAATTTGAGTCTTAACCCAAAATATCTTTACTTAAACAAGTTAAAAAGAAAACATGTTCCATTTTTTACTCACCCTCTACACAGGCCAATATATTAAAATATTACTATGAAGGAAGAAAGAAAAGGAAAGGCTGCACTCATTAGAGATGGCCGGGGATTACTGAAGCACTCTGTTACCTCCTTATCCAGGGTGCAGCTGACAGCAGGGAACGCTCCTTGGAAAGCTGGCACAGTGCAGACGAGCTAATGACTGGCTTTATAGGGCTGTGCCCCTCCCACACAGCTTTTTTTTAGTGTTTTAATTTGTGTTCTTTGTATGATTCAACATTTTACTCATAAATACATCATTAGAAAAGAAATGCTTGTTTGTAGTGTTCAGTTTAAGAACCAACTTGAGAGTGTGACATCATTCAGAAATTCAAGAATTTAGCAATTTCCAATTTAAATCTATTAGCAGCCCCCAGCCCCATTCACACTTGGGTCTTCCTCATTTCTCACAGGTACTCAGTGATAGTATAAAATTCCATGATACCCAATCCATCTTTGCACAGCCACCATCTGTTCGGGTCTTTGCAATAAAAGATGTGATCTTTTCTTTCCTTTGGGTTGAGGGAGAATCTAAGGACCCTCCACACATAAGAAGAAAGAGAGAAACACACTTTTCATCGTCTAATAATTCTCTATTTTAAACTCTGATTTTCTCAGGAATAATAACCTAAATAATTCTGGGCTCAACTCTAACTTACTGTCTCAGGACACACCCAAAGAGCTTTTCATATGCCCTTGATTACACCGTAGATCTTACCCTACTTTACAATAGCAACGCACTGCTTGTGTTAACTTACAATTGACAGAAATTCATACATGCTAACTGGAAATTGTAATCTTGAACACTCATTTGGGGAAATCACCAACATTTTAAGTACACCAAAAATGTTAAGAACAAAAAAGATAAAAATTGCACATAACTAAATGTAAT
This sequence comes from Peromyscus leucopus, assembly GCF_004664715.2. Taxonomy (NCBI): domain Eukaryota; kingdom Metazoa; phylum Chordata; class Mammalia; order Rodentia; family Cricetidae; genus Peromyscus; species Peromyscus leucopus. The sequence goes on along the minus strand of NC_051076.1, from coordinate 83,939,014 downwards.
CATGAATCTAAAATCATTAGAAGGTATTAGAAAGAGTTTAAAACGCATTTTCCGGATCACTTCTCATCTCTTCACTGTACATTTCTACAAAACAGCACAAACACAAGGACATGGAAAGGTGTCCTGATTCTTCTCAGGACTTGGAGGACTCTATGACTTTCCCTCGATTTGGAATGAAGATCTCAAATGTCAGGGAGACTAAGACTAGAGATGGAGACAGTGTGAGCGCCTCTCTACACCTGTGTCCACAGAGCCAGACTTGACTCTTACCTTTTCAGTCTGTGGTCACCGAAAAGGAGAGTGACTTAAACCCTGATTGTTAGAGGAAGACGTGGACAAGCAGCAAGTTCTTCCATATCTGCCTGGAAGTCAAGAACAGCATCACTTTTCATCTGATGGAAGATCTGAGGTCACAAAAGAAAAATAACTACATCCCTTCCATCACAGATGAACTTAAATTATTCCATTAAACTAAAGGGACACGGGCTGATTTGGGCTCATGGATGACAGGTTGGGTCATGCCTTATGTTCTGTTCTTTCTCCCTTTTTTTCTTAGGCCCACAGATAGCACCCTACAGTTAAGTGTCTTTTCAACCATTCTTCACCACACATCAGCAGCTGTCCCTGCACATATCAGGTGTGCGTGTACTTTGCCCACACTTTGTCTCACTCAGTTTTCATGTTATGTATGCTGTTTCTCACCTTATTTATTTCACTCAAGATATCCTCCTCAAGAGAGATAACCACACTTCTCCCTACTGGTCCAGTTCTGTGACTTTTGTACCTTACAGCTTCATGAAACCCATTCTGACTCCCATAAGCTTCAATGGACTCCTTCTTGTTAGAAATGGGCCATTTAGAATTGCACCTATGGTATAATAGTCAGCTTTATTCTAGCTGCTTCCTCAAATGTAGGCTTCTATCCCTCAGGGTACTTTGATTATCCTACAACAGCAAGGACAATATGAACCATAAAGTCGCTTCTTGCTAAATCATTTTTTGGTGACTTGAGTAAATGCTAAATTTCTCTAGAGAGGCCCTATAGTGTGGTGCTAAGGGAGGGGATTCTGAAAGATTTAGAAAGATCTGGCTCAAGTTCCCCTTTCGCCGCTTTCTAGTTGTATAATCTTGTACCTATTTCTAACCTTTTGTAAGCATTACTGTCCTAGTAACACCACGAAGCTGGGGGGGATTATCACTTAGAAACCAATCCTCCTCTGCAACCGCCCCCTTCACAGTATTTGTGTATTATTAAGACACTCCTCGCTCTCAAGGGATAAACTCAGTTCTGAACTTTGAGTGCTGTGAGAATTTAGTAGGGGTATGTTTTCTGAAAACAAAAAATCTTCCAGATGAGAAGGGAAGATGCAAGAGAAATGTTCACACTGTACACACCAGCCATGTCAGTCACTGTACACACCAGGTCTGCCAAGTCAGTCACTGTACACACCAGTCATGTCAGTCACTGTACACACCAGTCATGTCAGTCACTGTACACACCAGTCATGTCAGTCACTGTACACACCAGTCATGTCAGTCACTGTACACACCAGCCATGTCATGTCAGTCACTGTACACACCAGCCATGTCAGTCACTGTACACACCAGCCATGTCAGTCACTGTACACACCAGCCATGTCAGTCACTGTACACACCTGCCAAGTCAGTCACTGTACACACCAGCCATGTCAGTCACTGTACACACCAGCCATGTCAGTCACTGTACACACCAGCCATATCATGTCAGTCACTGTACACACCAGCCATATCATGTCAGTCACTGTACACACCAGCCATGTCATGTCAGTCACTGTACACACCAGCCATGTCATGTCAGTCACTGTACACACCAGCCATGTCAGTCACTGTACACACCAGCCATGTCCACTGTAGCCATGTCAGTCACTGTACACACCAGCCATGTCAGTCACTGTACACACCAGCCATGTCAGTCACTGTACACACCAGCCATGTCAGTCACTGTACACACCAGCCATGTCAGTCACTGTACACACCAGCCATGTCAGTCACTGTACACACCAGCCATGCCATGTCAGTCACTGTACACACCAGCCATGTCAGTCACTGTACACACCAGCCATGCCATGTCAGTCACTGTACACACCAGCCATGTCAGTCACTGTACACACCAGCCATGTCAGTCACTGTACACACCAGGCCTGCCATGTCAGTCACTGTACACACCAGCCATGTCAGTCACTGTACACACCAGCCATGCCATGTCAGTCACTGTACACACCAGCCATGTCATGTCAGTCACTGTACACACCAGCCATGCCATGTCAGTCACTGTACACACCAGCCATGTCAGTCACTGTACACACCAGCCATGTCATGTCATTCACTGTACACACCAGCCATGTCAGTCACTGTACACACCAGGCCTGCCATGTCAGTCACTGTACACACCAGCCATGTCAGTCACTGTACACACCAGCCATGCCATGTCAGTCACTGTACACACCAGCCATGTCAGTCACTGTACACACCAGCCATGCCATGTCAGTCACTGTACACACCAGCCATGTCAGTCACTGTACACACCAGCCATGTCATGTCAGTCACTGTACACACCAGCCATGTCATGTCAGTCACTGTACACACCAGCCATGACAGTCACTGTACACACCAGCCATGTCAGTCACTGTACACACCAGCCATGTCAGTCACTGTACACACCAGCCATGCCATGTCAGTCACTGTACACACCAGCCATGTCATGTCAGTCACTGTACACACCAGCCATGTCAGTCACTGTACACACCAGACCTGCCAAGTCAGTCACTGTACACACCAGCCATGCCATGTCAGTCACTGTACACACCAGCCATGTCAGTCACTGTACACACCAGCCATGCCATGTCAGTCACTGTACACACCAGCCATGTCAGTCACTGTACACACCAGCCATGTCAGTCACTGTACACACCAGCCATGTCAGTCACTGTACACACCAGCCATGTCATGTCAGTCACTGTACACACCAGCCATGACAGTCACTGTACACACCAGCCATGTCAGTCACTGTACACACCAGGCCTGCCATGTCAGTCACTGTACACACCAGCCATGTCAGTCACTGTACACACCAGCCATGTCATGTCAGTCACTGTACACACCAGCCATGTCAGTCACTGTACACACCAGCCCCGCCACATCATTATCTTTGATTGTGTGACTATGTGATGCCAGAAGAACCTGCAACCATATCTTATCCAGAGAGCAAGGATGATTTTTTTCCAGCTGTTAAACCATACCTGTAATACCAGAGCTCCTCCAAGCCAGTGCCCCTAAACCACTTAACCTCCAGTTTCTGTTTTTTGTTTTATGTGTGTGTGTGTGTGTGTGTGTGTGTGTGTGGTTTTTTTGTTTTTGTTTTTGTTTTTGTTTTTCGAGATAGGGTTTCTCTGTGTAGCTTTGAGCCTTTCCTGGACCTCACTCTGTAGACCAGGCTGGCCTCAAACTCACAGAGATCCGCCTGGCTCTGCCTCCAGAGTGCTGGGATTAAAGGCGTGCACCACCACCGCCAGGCCAGTTTCTGTTCTTATTGTCATATGAGATTGAAAAACATATGCACATATGCGAAGCAGTATTACACACACACACACACATATACACACGCACGCACGCACGCATGCACGCACATATATGACAGGCTTTGATGAAGAACAAATGAGACAATACTTTCCCAGTATTTGCTATACTGTCCTTTGCAAAGTAAGGGCTCCATTGCATGAACATGAGCCAACATAACAGTGTGGCTGATGATCAGATTACAAGTCACCTCATTCATACTAGTACAATTTTATAAATTTGGTTATTATACTAAAACTTTCATACAATATACAATTAGAAGAATATAAAAGGCAATATAGAAACAGAAATTAAATGCACTGATACCAATACCGACCTAGGGAAGAAAAGATGGGATAAATTATGTATGCCTTGTGAAAAAAGTTGAGGTGAAGGAAAAGAGAACAACACAAAACAAAACCCCATAGGGTGGAAAGGGAGAGATGCTAAAATTACAGAAATAGGTAGCAAAAGCATTACTTAGCTTCCTGTAATCTGCTCTGGTAGGGCAGGGAGAGAGACTATAAAGGGAAAAGATCTTACAGAGGATCCTTGAACTCAAGCCAGAACTAAGGTCCACCTAAAGGCAGCCTACCCAATCTGGAAGATTGGCAGGACAAGTAAAAAGCATTTCACAAAGGGACACCTGTAGATGCATCAGGAAGGGGAATCAAAGGACAGGAGACCCAAGACTCAGCAGTGGTGGTGGCTAGTGTGTCCTGGTGGAGAAGGCCACCACGCACAGAGCCCCTTTCCACCGCTAAACAAGGGAGACAAGCAGCTGTAACCTAAAAATCACACACACCAGTCTAGGACAGATTAATCTTATGAAGCTGAAAATGGTGGAACAGGGGTCTAGGAAAAGGTGTATGTAATAATCAAAAGTAGAGTAAAAAGATATAAAGTCATATACATAATAGGACCTCAGCTTTAAATAAAACACACACACAAATATGACTTGAGGGGACTGTGTCAAAATATAAGTGAATATCTCACTCTCGATAGTTATCATTTTTTATACTTAAAAGTGTTTCCAAAAAAAACAAAAAATAAAAAAGTAAAAAATAAAAAATAAAGTGTTTCCATGTCCTCCCTCACACATAGACATTACTTTTATTTGTGGAACTGTTTTCTTGGTAGTTTGTTCTTTTGTTTTTGTTTTTAAGTTGTTGAGAGCTTTTTGTTTCTTTGAATGGGAAGAGAACTTAGGACCTCATGCATGTCGGAATGTTGTCTACTATTGAGCTCTGTGTCAGTCCCACAGGCACTTTTTAAGATCAGAAATACATTATTAAAGAGTCTATTTTGAGTGTGTGGCAACAGTAACACATTTACATTCTCTCTGCTCTGAATGAATAGTGATGGGTACTTTCATAATTACCTAAATAATTTTCTGATAAGTGTGGGGGGGGAGTATACAAATTGGAAATATTCATTATCTCTACATTAACAGAAATACCACTGAAATGACCTTGCAGTTATCAGTCAGAAAAGAAATATGTAAAATTCCACATGATGATCTTATTTTACTGATCACTTTCAATAAGATACACTGGAACACTATGAATTTATAACCAGGATTAACTACCTGCAGTGTTTCTATGAAGTGATTCATTCTGCAGCTTTAGCTGGCAGTCGCTGTGAGAAGAAGTCAGTGAAAACAGCTGCCTCTAAACTTGAGGGTTATCTTGACTAAAACATTCTCCGCTTGACATTTTAAAAATATCTTTAACAGCAAAAATACCTACTTTTACTGTTAGCAATAAAACACAGCGCATTAGTAGCTCAGGAAGAAATGTGTCAGGTATCTAAGTTCCTGCACAGAGGGCAGGTGAGAGGAGAGCAGGAAAGGAGTTTCGGGGTGTGTGAAGCAGATAAGTATGGGACTGACTGAGAAGGCTTTGAGTGAGGGTGGCCCAGACCAGAGAAAGGAAGTCTTCTAAATCTAAAACAACAGCAGCAAACCTTGTAGATTTGAAGATAAGCCCTAGGCGAGCCTGAGTGTGAGAATGTTTGCATAAGAAACAGTTTTGTCAGGGAGTGTTACACCTCTGGTCCAGTATTTATCTTGTTACTATGTAAAAGCCCAAACACAGATGCCTTGCTTGGGAAGCTGTTGAAACAAAGATCCCGTATTCGATGATTCAGCAGCATGAGAAAACCAATAAAAGCCCAAAGACTTGTCATGCCAAAAGCATGCACGGGACACTTTCAGAACAGCCTCGGAACCTACTGTAACTCACTCGTCACACAATAGATGAAACTGGATGCTTACAATCAAGTATTTCCTTAGCGGGCTGGATGATACAATGTTAGACTCATATAGGCTTAACTGCATTCATCATTCAACCTACCTTATCCTCATGGATAATTTATGCGCAAACGTTATTTATAAATTATATTTAAATCATAATTTAGTTTCTGTTCCTCTTGCATAACTGTACTCTGCCACAGTCATTTTTGTTTGACCAAAGAAAGAAATATATTTTTATGTTAAATTTCATAAAATACATTTAGAAGATGAACTACTAGCAAATAATCAGTGTTTCCACAACTTGACATCAATTACTTCTGTTTTATTCTGTCATAGATCTCTGTATATTTTTTTAAGTTTAGATAAAATATCAGACCAATCAATAGTGCTAACTTGTACTAAAGTACAAAGATGATGTACTAAAGTACAAAGATTGGGATTCCACCCTCTGTAACATATTGGGGGCAAATCCCTTGATTTTAAATGAGTTGCAGAACAGTCTGCGTATTGCCTCAGGGCTGGAATTTTCATCTCCTTCCTGAAGGGACCAGTAGTGGCTCAGGACACCCCAAGACCAAGTTCTTAGCACTAAGGAGATTGATTTGCCCCAGAGAGACAAAGGGTAGGAAGTAAAAGACAAAGACCTTGGGTAGAGGACAAGGAGAAGGGGAAAGGGACAAGGGAGAGGGGAAAGAGACATTTATCCCAAAAGCTGGCACAAAAGACTGCCTCTGGATAGACAGGGGGCAGATAAGGCTCACAGGCAAATGGCAGTTTATAAAGGTTAAAAGGGGAGGACCCTGTGTTAGGATGACGTGTTTAATTTTAATTGGGCATGGTAATTAGGTGAGCCAAAGGAGGAGGCTTTTGATCGCTGGACTTCACTACTTTGATAGCTGGACTTTGGTAGTCAGACTCAGGAGGAGGAAATGGCCATATATGGAATGGACCTTGGTGGCTAGCTTTAGGAAAGTAATCTAACAGTTTTTAGCAAGGCAGAGGGAAAAGGGGAGAAGGGCAAGGCCTGACAGAGCCATGTTTGCCATGCACAGGCTGGCTAGCATCCCTTTACTTCCAATCCTAACATTTTTATTTAGACATGGGTAAAAGTGAGGAGGAGAAAAAAGAAATTATTCCTGGTCATCAGTCATAAGCACTGAGAACAGAGGCAGGAAGATGATTGATGGGTACAAGAAGAAAGAATATGGGCAATAAAGACTCCAGAAGTCTCTCCAGTCTTGACCTCTTCCCTCATCTTGAGAATTGAAACTCTAGCCTCTTCATAGACATCTCTACTTGACCATCCTACAGCTTTCTCAGGTTTACCTGTTTGAAAAAAATGGTCTCCAAAGGGAGTGGCACTAATGGGAGGTGTGGCCTTGTTGGGGTAGGTGTGGTCTTCTTGGAGGAAGTGTGTCACTGTGGGGATGAGCTTTGAGGTCTTCTATGCTCAAGCTACACCCAGTGAGACAGACCACTTCCTATTGCCTGCATATCAAGATGTAAGATTCTCAGCTCCTTCTCCAGCATCATATGTGCCTTCATGCCACCATGTCCCACCATGATGATAATGGACTGAACCTTTGAACTGTAAGCTACCCAATTAAATGTTTTCCTTTATAAGAGTTGCCATGGTCATGATGTCTCTTCACAGCAATAGAGGCTGTAACTAAGGCACCTGTCTAAACTAAAACATTAAGTCTTTTTGTCCCAGACCTATTTTCCTCATTTACTTTTGCTTTGTCTAGCAGTCACCAAGATAAGTTCAAAGCAACACCCTTTACTTGTTTTAAATCTGTCCCTCTCTCCCTCCCACCCCTTCTTTCCACGTGTTTTGAAATAGGGTCCTTCATGCAGTCAGGGCTAGCCTTGAGTTTCTTATGTAGCCAAGGATAACCTTGGACTTCTGGTTCTCCTCCTGAGTATTGATATAACAGGCTTGTGCTACCATGCCCAGATCAATCCACTTTATCTATCATCTACTTTTTGAGTTCTACTATTTTTAATTTCAAATAATTTTGAGTCAGTTCTCTGTCTCTCTGTCTCTCTCTGTCTCTTTCTCTGTCTCTCTGTCTCACTTGTTGCACAAAACCTAAATAGTCTTCCAATAAAAATCTGGAGCCAGATATTGGGATAAATGCTGAAAGATCAAAGAAAACAAGCCACACCACTTCTCACTTCACCAACTCCTCAGCCAGAAAGATCTGTCTCCACAAATCTTCAAACTGAATGCCTCTGACTCATCAGTCAAAAGGGCCTAATTCCTATCTCCTCCTGCCTTATATTCCTTTCTCTGCCCAGTCATTTCACTTCCTGTCTCAACCTTCCTAGTGCTGGGATTAAAGGCGTGTGACTCCCAAGTATTGAGATTAAAGGCTTGTGATCTCAAGTGCTGGAATTAAGGGTGTGTGCCACCACCGCCTTGTCCTTTGTGGCTAACTCTGTCCTCTGATCTTCAGATAAGCATTATTTCTTTAGATTACCAATATATCACCACAACTACTTCCTCTCTTTCTCTTGTTTAAATTATTTACCCAGTCTTGAACTCATATTTAGTGCATGAACCCTTAACTGATAAGTTTGATTCATTTGTAGCATAAAACTGACTCACAATGGCTCTCCTTAAAGTCTTTCAATATGTGTCCATAAAATATGAGATAAGCCTGAGTGAGGTAACGCAGACTCAGAAAGACAAATGTGGTATGTACTCACTCATAGGAGAATACTAGAGGTAGAACAAGGATGACTGGACTGCTACTCACAACACCAGGGAGGCTACCTGGAAAACAGGACCCCAAGAAAGACACGGGGATCACCCAGTGATGGAGAAATGGCTGAGATCTACATGAACAACCTGGACATGAGTGAGAATAATGAAAGGCCAGGGTCGAGGGAAAGAGAGCCTCTGGGAGTGGGAGATTCCAGCTGGATCAAGAACAGAGAGGGAGAACAAGGAATAGGAGACCATGGTAAATGAAGACCACATGAGAAAAGGAAGAAACAAAGTGCTAGAGAGGCCCACAGAAATCCACAAAGATACGCCCACAAAAGAATGCTGGCAATGGTCGAGAGACAGCCGGAACTGACCTACTCTGGTGATGGGATGGCCAAACACCCTAATAGTCATGCCAGAAATCCCATCCAAGGACTGAGGAATCTGGATACAGAGATCCATGGCTAGGCCCGGGGTGGAGCTCCAGGAGTCCAATTAGCGAGAAAGAGGAGGGTATATATGAGTGAGAATTGTTAAAACCAAGGTTGGATAAAGCACAGGGACAAATAGCCAAACGAATGGAAACACATGAACTATGAACCAAAGGCTGAGGGGTCCCCAACTGGATCAGGCCCTCTGAATAGATCTCTGAAGTATACGAAGGCCACCTGGCCAAACATCCCAATTGACATGCTAGAACCTCATCCAGTGACTGAGGGAACCAGATACAGAGACCCACGGTCAGGCCCTAGGTGGAGCTCCAGGAGTCCAATTGGTGAGAAAGAGGAGGGTTTGTATGAGCAAGAATTGTTGAGACCAAGATTGGAAAAAGCACAGGGACAAATATACAAACGAAAGGAAACACATGAACTATGAACCAAGAGCTGAGGAGCCCCCAACTGGATCAGGCCCTCCGGATAAATAAGACAGTTGATTAGCTTGATCTGCTTGGGAGGCATCCAGACAGTGGGACCGGGTCCTGTCCTCAGTGCATGAACTGGCAGTTTGGAATCTGGGGCTTATACAGGGACACTTGGCTCAGCCTGGGAGGAGGGGACTGGACCTGCCTGGACTGAATCTACCAGGTTGAACTCAATCCTCGGGGGAGTCTCTGCCCTGGAGGAGATGGGAATGGAGGGTGGGCTGGGGGGAAGTTGGAGGTGGGGGTGGGGGTGGGAGGGGGGAGAACAAGGGAATCCGTGGCTGATATGTAAAATTAAATTTAATAAATAAATTTAAAAAATGAAAATAAATAAATAAATAGATAGATAAATAAATAAATAAAAATATGAGATAAAGTCTGGCCTGACTTGGAGGCCATCTAGAGACTAACACAGTTCTAATCACATTAAGTTAAATGCTACAGTGTATTTACCATAGTACCTGGCACATGCAGTATTAATGATCACTATTATTTGACTCCTATTAATGTACCTAGATTGTATCTAAGTCCTGCTTTTACATATTTATTTCTCCATAAGACTTTTGTGAGAAGAAGCTCTGCATTTTGTTTTTTATACAAGTAGACTTAATATACTATGTGCGGTAGAGCACACCCAACGTTTTTGAACTAAAATAAAAGCAAACATCTGAGTCTTACTTGGGTCTTCCAGATCACTACTGAGAACCTGAAAATGGGCCTTTTGTTTTCCTTCGTCTTCTATGCAATGGAAAAAACTCTAGTCCAGGTTGAATCCTAGGAAGTAGCTATGAAGCAGAAGAGATCCTAAACCTAGAAGCCCTGGAAACTTCAGGGTCAGATTCTCATAGGAGCCCATCAACAAAGGAACAGAAACCAGGATCTTCAGTGGTAGTGATGGGCACCAAGGCTGTGGGAAGTATATCCTCTACTCCACAGTTTAAGTGAGGGTCTCACAGATGCTGGACCACAAAAGGTCTAAGCAGTAAGAGAGTATTGAGCAAGAATAAAAGATAGTAAATAGTAAAGAATATAAGAGAAGTCCACACTTTGGTCACAAGAGATATCAAGCTAGAACTGAGCTGGAAGCTTCATCCACACTGGCTAGCTTTCACGATGCATGGAGGTGTTATGCAGGCCGCTGGGTGGTAAAAAGTCACCAACAGTATTACACAATTGTGGATATTGTGAGACACAATATGACAGATCAGGAATGAAGTAGGCTGTGGAACAATCCTTTTGTATACTGTGAAAAATTGTCACTTGGATTGGTTTAATAAAAAGTCAACTGGCTAGTAGCTAGACAGGAAGTATAGGCTGGACAGTCAGACACAAAAGGATGCTGGTAAGGAGGGTGGAATCAAGAGGCGTCACCAGGAGACACAGAGGGAGCAAGACATGCTGGAGGACAAGTAAAGCCACTAGCCATGTGGCAATACATAGAATAATAGAAATGGGTTAATTTAAGTTATAAGAGCTAGTTAGTAATAAGCCTATCAGCTGAGCATTTATAATTAATATTTAGTCTCCATGTCAGTTATTTGGGAACTGGTCAGAAGGAAAGAAAAGTCCACCTGCAGAAGTACCCTTTACTACAAATAATATCATTACCAGTATGGGGCTAGCCAACCACTTTGTATTGGATTTGAGACCACATCCACAGGAGGGAACTCATGCCTGATTCCATAAATCTGGTCAAGAGCCTGTGTTAGGAGATCATAGGCATTTGAATGAAACCCACTAGGATTTTTTTGTTTGTTTGTTTGTTTGTTTTTATAAATGGTCATGTTACAAGCTATCTTCTAAATATTCATGCTTAAACATATAAATTAATGCTATACCCAACATTGTTCATTTGAGAAACTTCTTCCTGTAGTGGACAGTGGTTAACGAGAAGTCTATAACTGGCCAAAGTTCCAGGAATAAGTCATGATGGAGTTCTCTGCCCTAACTGGGCCAAATAAATCACCTGTCACCTCCTGCAAGGCTTAGGGAACCTTGAAGAAGATGTAGCAGAAAGAATGTAAGATCCAGGGCATGGGGAGATGTGCAGCACAAAGATTTCTTGTAGACATGAGGTTGCACTTGGTCTCACTGCAGCTGTGTTTATCTGAATAAGACTTGCATAAAATTGGGCTCCCTGACATTTCATCATTCCTGAGGGCTCACTCTTCCACACAGGATTGCTGCTGGTGGTGGTGGTTGTTTTCTTCAGTGGTATAACCACTGATAACCTGCCCTGCTGCAGTAACTTCCCACCCACTCTCAGATGAGAAATTTTAACTAAATTGAATTATAAATTACAAAACAGGAAGTAGGAAGGGGCTTTTTGGGAAGAAGAAATAGGAAGGAGAAAAGGTGAGAGTGGAGGATGGGGGGACAGGACGGAAATTATTATATAACTGTATAAAAGTATCAAACCGTGGTTAGGAGAAAGCAGAGTCCCAGAGGAAGGCTGTCCCATTAGCCTTTCTATGGTTTTGAACACTTGGCCATATACACAGAAAATGAAAAATATGGAAAAATAGTTCTGAAGATGCTAAAAAAATAATATTCCAGGTAATAGATTACATAGGAGTTTTAAGAACATTAACTTTAGAGAAAAAAAATCACTGAAATGATTTATGCATTTGGCATTCATATAACTAGCTAATGCAGTTATGCAGAGATCAGAACATCCCAGATTTCTGCCAGGTCAGAACTTGTTGTGCCCTATTTTCCCTTGTTATTAGGTTCTAGATATCAAGGTGCTTGCTGACTTAAAGTCTGAGTCAAGGGAAGGAATATCCAAAGTGGATCTCTCAGTGAGTTTTGCTTTACCGCAGCTGCAATGGTAGTTCAGTTGGTTGGCTGGTCAGTGTTCACACCCATAAGCACTTGTTGCCCGATGTATTCTCGTTTCAGGCAAGGCACGACACTGAGTGTGGTGATTCAGAAATAACTATACAGTATGCCAGTCTCAGGCCCCATAATTGTGAAGTAGAGATGAGGGTAAAACTCTATTATTTCCTCAAGAGAGAGGCATTCTTTGCCCTGTGTCTAAGTACTTATATCTTTGCGACCATCTCTGAGAGCTGAGTGCTTAACCACTCTTACGCTATGACAAATTTGTGTTTGCCTAAACCTGAATGTACAAGTTCCATTTCAAAAAAAAATTGAAAGACTTCAGCATTAGTTAAAAAAAAACCTTTGACCATCACATTTTCCTGCTGAAGAGTCGCGAGCCCCTTCCCTGTACCCATGACTCATGTGGAAATTACATTGCATGGTTTTCTAATGTGTCATCATAATCTTGAAGTAAGATCCTCTTTCTTCTAATCTTATTGATGTGGAAACATAAGTACATGTTCTGCATTTCAAAAGTTCTAAAATAGTACCTTAAGCTACAGTAATGCTAGCTAGTGATAGAACATTTTCCTGTCATGAACAATGCACTGCCATATGTATGTTTATGTGTATGTGTATGCATATGTATGTAAGTGCATATGTATCTATGCATGCATATGTGTATGTCTCCCTCCGCCGTGTGTGTGTGTGTGTGTGTGTGTGTGTGTGTGTGTGTGTGTGTGTGTGTGTAATGCTTATGAGTTCTAAAACTTCTGGATTAAAATTATGAAGTAGGATAATTTGAAAGCATTTATGTAAAACTAAAATATTGTTCTTATAAATAAAATAAGTTACATGGTAGGAAAAATTTCTGACATAAAAATTCTTGAAACCATTATTTCTATGATATAAGCACCCTAGCAAATACCTCCACTAGAGTGTTACACTGCATTCTAACAATAGCTGTGGGATCTTATATAGGACACTTCTGTAGTGGGTAGCCATTCCAGCTTTGATCTGGAAGTTCCAACCCCCATTGAGGCTTTAGTAACTGTCACGCCTACAAGGTGGGGCCAAGGGAGGACCCTGAAGACCCGAGATCTGGATGCTTGGGCTCTCTTGGTTCCTGGACCCTGGACGCTGGAGGTAGACCGAGCAGAGTTCTCCAGAGAACACCGCTGGATTGCGCCACACCTTTCCCGGACCCTGTAAACTATCCCTTCACTTGTAAGTTACCCCAAAAAAATAAACCTCCCTTTTAACTACGTGGAGTGGCCTTAATATTTTCACCAATACACTTCTTTGAATTTCTCTTTCTTTACAAAGTGAAGCCATAAAATTATATTGTACTGTCCTCATTTTTCAGTCTGTTTTATTTGTTTGTGTTGTGAAAAATACCACCACTAAAGGCACCTTGGGAAAAAGAAAGCTTATTTGGCTTCTACTTCCCCATCACAACACATCATTGAGAGAAGCCAGGCCAGGAACAGAGGCAAGAACCACGGAAGAATGCCACTTACTGACTTACTCCAAGGCCCATTTCAGCTACCTTTCTTATACAGCCCAGGTCCACCTGCCCAGGGATGGTACTTTCTACTGCGGTCTAGGTTCACACACATCAATTAGCAATCACAAAAATGTCTTGCAGACATCCCCATGGGCTGGTATGATAGAGTCACTTCCTCTGTTGGAGGGCGCTGTTGGTTAAGGTTGCAGTCCACCATGTCTAACAGCTCTCCCCCAGCGGGGCTTCCTGCTCGCTGCCTGACCTTGTTTGGAAGCTGTCCCTGAGCCTGGAGACCTGACTTAAGTGTGACCTTTGACACAGTTCCCTGCAAATGCTCCCCAAGGGCTGTCTGTATGATGATTAGGTGTTGTGCCACGGCGGATGGTAGGACTACACTGACAAACACAAAGTAGGTGACCCCCCAGCCTCTATTCCCATCCTATATATTCCCCTTACTCTGAAATAAAGCTGAGCTGTCACACTGAAGCCTACTTCAAGAAGGCTATTTCCGTTGTACTCAGAGGCCATGCAGAGCCCTGCATGCTGCCTCTGCCCCCTTTGTCCCCACAGACAGGTGGCCAATGGGTCACAAGGGAAAGGAAAACCCCACATTCCTCAACTGAGGTTTCTCCTTTCCTGTGTGTCAATCGCTAGCCAAGATTAGCTATCATGGGTTTCATACAATTTACAATGCTTCAATACATTTTTTCTAATTTATTACTTTCAACAGTTATTTAAGATCAATGATGTATGAGCTGAGGAGCTAGTTCAGTGAAAATGTACTTGCCACATAAGCAAGAGAACCTAGCTTAATCACCTGCATTCATGCTAAAGAAAAAATAGTGGTGCATGCTTGTAATCTCAGTGCTGAAGAGGCGGAGAGAGGTTTATCTTTGGGACTTGCTTGCCAGTCAATCTTGCCTACTCAAGCTGTAGGTCAAAATGAGAAATCTTGTCTAAAATCCAAGGTGGTCAGTACTCTGAGGAATGGCACCTGAGGTTGACCTCTACCTCGACCTCCACAGGAATCTGTTGTGTGACACTATTCCTGGGACACATGAACAAATATCTTCTCACTTCAGATAGGGGGGTTGGTGACAGATCAAAGGAAGAATGCCACCAAAGTCTAACTTTGTGTGAGAACCAATGCATTTTACTGAGGTTATTTATGGGAGCAGAAAAGACTCAAAGACAGCTGCACCTCTAAAGTCCAATCCTTTCAGTGACAGCTCACGAAAGCTGGGAACACAATTTTCAGACAGCTTAACAGGTTGTTCTTTGCAGGTAGTTCAGTAGGTCTTAGTTTCTTCCACACAACACAGATAGTCTCTGCTTCCTCTAGGCAGTCAAGCTTGCCTGGCCGTGTTTCTCAGCAGTCCCCACTGCTTATCTATGCTTGGGGATGAAGGTGCTGGTGAATCTGGTCAGTTTTGGGGATTTCTTGAAGCTGTTGAATTGTCTACATCTTGAGCTTAACTGTCCTTGCATGATGGAATGTTTCACCTGCCATTCCCTGTGTCTTAATGAGCTTCTCTCCAAAATGGAAGCTCTTAATCTCAGAGGAAACTGCTAGACAACTTGTGCACACACTCTGCACATGTATGTGTGCAACACACACATAAAGGCAAACATACAAAAAAGTTAAATGACAACTTAAGAGCTGAGAAAAAACTCAAGAGATTTGGTTCATTGGTAATAAATGGCGAAGGACTGAGTTAAACCCAAAGATCAGTGATCTTCTCAAATGATAACTTCCATGTTCTTTCCAGTTTGAAAGTGGTTGGTTTGGATTCTATGATTGCTTAAGGAGCTATTAGATTCTCAATGACCCAAAAATTGCCCAACTTCCTCAGTTTTTTGCAATAGAAGTTAACAATTACGAACTCCTCAATAATCATAGGAAGTTGGCTCTTCACATATCTTTGCTTCCTCAGATAGGGCCTTTCTGATTATTAATTAATTATTAATAATTATAATTAATTATTATGTTGATCTAGATTGGGAACTGTGAAAACTGAAGAAAAGTCTTGGAAAGTATTTAAATAAACGTCATTAGGGATGGAGAGATGACTCAGCAGTTAAAGAGCACTGACTGCTCTTCCAGAGGACCCTGGTTCAATTCCCAGCATCCACATGGCAGCTCACATCTGTATGTAACTCCTGTTCCAGGGGACCTGACACCCACACACAGACACATATGCAGCCAAAACACCAATGAACATAGAATAAAAATAAATAAACTTAAAAAACATTCTCTACAGGGAAGATAAAGTGAAATGAAGATAAAGTTGCAAACAGTTTTAAAGAAATAGAAATCAGTCCTTTTTCAATGAGAAAGTTGATATTTGGTATGTACAAAAAGACAGTAATCTTTGTTTAGACAAGATTATGAAGTAGTCTTATTACATGTCACTTTATTGTGATCCTAGAGTAACTTGGTTAAGTTACATATTCTCTGACATGGATCATTTCCAACTGGAGAACAACATTGCTTACTCCCCAGACCTCTACTCTAATGGGCAAGCAGCAACTCTTTCTGGAGTGACAAACAATATGTATTCAAGGATTGAATAACATGCTGAAGAGTTACAGCAGATACTCACTGGTTCACTTGCTTCATCATTTTAATAGGAGGGTCAATTCTAAGTTACAAACTATTGCGGTTTTCCAGTTGCCTTGCTGTTTGATTAGTTGTTTGATTGGGAGGATGTTCTTACATAGCACTTTTGCAATAGGTCTTTTAATTTTTAAATTAAAGGTATTAATATATAGATTTAATTATTCTTCCTTAATTAATGGACTATTTATACTTTCTACTTCATCCTGACCCAATTATGGTAAGTTTTATTTTCCCAGGAAATCATATCTTCCTTTTATCTTCTCAAATAGTACCTGTGGTGATTTCTTTATAATTCAACATTTTATGGGCTTGTCTTTCTCCTTAATTTTTAATTTGTGTTGCTCCAGACTTGTCTGTTATGCAATGTTTTCTTAATTTGTATAAACTCTTTTAAAACAGTACTTTGTTATTTCTTTGAGAATTTTGTGTAATGTATTTGATCATATTCATCCCCCTGTCCCCAACTCCCCCTGCATCCACTACTACCACACTACTCTATTTTTGTGCTATCTATCTATCTATCTATCTATCTATCTATCTATCTATCTATCTCTCCCTCTCTTTGTCTCCCTCACTCCCTTACCTACTCCCTAAAGCTGTAGATACACTTCCCCGCAGTTGCCTAAAGCCTTCATAGACTTAAAGGACAATTTTCATCTTCATATAGATACACAAAAAAAAACTAAGATAGCTAAAACAATTCTGAATAATAAAAGAACTGCTGGAGCTATCACCATTCCTGATTTTAAGATCTCAAGTTGTACTGCAGAGTTATATTAATAATAAAAAAGCATGGTATTGGCTTAAATACAGACATCTTGATCAATGGAATCTAATTGAAAACTCAGACATAAATCCATACACCTGTGGACACCTGATTTTTGATTAAAGAAGGGGGGAAAAAGACAGTATCTTCAACAAATGGTGCTGAACAAACTGGATGCTGGCATGTAGAAGAATGCAAATAGATCCATACCTAAGAGCATGCAAAACAATCAAGTCCAAATGGATCAAAGACCTTAATATAAAAGAAGATACAATGAATCTGATAGAAGAGAAAATAAGGTAAAACTTTGAATTCATTTACACAGGAGAAAACTTGTAAGGCAATGGGCACCATCATTCAGAAAAAGAAGCAGCCTACAGAATGAAAAAAGATTTTTGCCAACTCCACATCCAATAGATGACTAATATCCAAAAATATAGAAAGAACTCAAGAAATTAGATATCAAAAACAATAATCCAATTTAAAAAACGGGGTGCAGATCTACACAGAGGATTCTGAAAATTCAATAGAGAAAACTCAAATGGATGAGAACATTTAAAGAAATGTTCAACATCCTTACCCATAGGAAAATGCAAATCAAATGACCCTGAGATTCCATCTTGCACCTGTCAGAAGGCCTAAAATCAATAAAATAAGTGACAGTTCGTGCTGACCTAGTGAAGATGTAGAGCATCTTTGCTGATAGCAGTGCAGACTTGTACAGCCACTAGGGAAATCAATGTGGCAGTTCCTCAGAAAGTTGGGAATTAATCTACCTCCAGATCTACCTCTAGTTACTTTTGGGCATATACCTAAGGATGGCCTACCACAAGGACACTTGCTCATCCGTGTTCATGGCAGCTTTATTCATAATAGCCAGACACTGAAAACAGCCTAAATGTCCCTCAACCAAAGAATAGATAAAGAAAATGTGGTACATTTACACAATGGAGTATTACTCAGCTGTTTAAAACAATAAAATTTAGAGGCAAACAGGTGGAACTAGAAAATATCATCCTGAGTGAAGTAACCCAGACCCAGAAAGATGTGTACAATATGTTATTATTATTATATAAACACAGTATATATGTATATATATATATATTCTATGTGGATAGAAGCTAATATACATACAGCCATTAAATAAATAATAGCCAACCTATAATCCACAGACCCAGAGAGGTTAGGTATAGAAGAAAAGACTAAGGGGAACACATGGATCTCCTTGAGAAGGGAAAATAGAATAGATTTATGGGTGGACTGGAGGAAGGTGGAGACAAGAAAAAGAAGATCAGTTGGGGAGAGAGAGAGGAGATAGGGTTGAAGGAAGGTATTCAGAGACAGAGACATCTGGAATAGAAGGGTACTTGAGATATGATATGGAAACATAGTGCAGTGGAAACTCCCTAAAATATGGAGGGGATCCTAATGAGGTTTCCTAATAATGGGGATGTGGAGTCCCAGCTAGCCATCTCTTGTTACCAAATGAGGCTTCCAATAATGGGACTAGGCTATATTCATTTGAGTTGTTGGCCAAGGCAGGTCTCATGGAAATCCTTAAACAACCCAGGCTGTTGACTAAGACAATGGGCTGCTCTCTGAAAACTGACAGCAGGGCCCCATTATCAAGGACAACACCCACACAGCTAATTGAACTTGAAGAAATCAAGCTGATGTCTACATGGAGCCTTCACCCCTACATTGTAGTGTCATTGGTACAGGAAGGTACTCTTCAGTCTACCAAAAGAGAAACATAAACACCAACCCAGGCACAAGTCCTTTGACCTACAATGTCTACTGCCTGTAAGATGTTCTAGGGCAATGGTGGCCCAGAACTGGGGGGAGTGACCAACCAGTGTCTGATTTGACTTAGGGCCCACCCCACCAGAGTGAGCCTGTACCTAAACTACTTAGATGATCAAGAACCAGAGACTGGATAGCCCAAAGCCCTAGGGTAGAACCAAACACTACTGGTCAAAAAGGAGAGGGTAATAAAATTACTCTTAATGACATTCTGTTATAGATCAGTGCCTTGCTCAGCCATCATCAGAGAATCTTCCTCCTGTGAAGAATGGAAGTGCTATGTGGTCTGAATCAGTGGTGGGAACAACAAACAAGTGTTCCCATGAAGCAAGTTGTCTTAACCCATGACAGAGTTCTCTTAGCATTGAATAAGGGACATTGTTGCTATAGACCAAGGAGAACTGGAGAGATAAAGCCCACATCTGTTTGTGGATGCATTGTGGGTGCCAATCTAAGTGTTCTCAACTTGGTTCTTTTAAAAAAGAAGAAAAGGATGTTTCTGAACTGACAGAAACTATTGTGCCTGATTGGTTGGAGCCCAGAAGAGCTATTAGAAACCAAAAGTTTTCCAGTCTCTCTAAAGAAGATGATGTCTACCAACATGTTGTCAGAATTATGTTTTTAAAAGGAACACAGGTGTAGTCAGATGATTACCTGTGTCCTGGCCTGCTAGCGGTCAGGACAAATCTCTCCCACTGGCGTCCCCCAAGTAAACACACAGAGGCTTATATTAATTATAACTGCACGGCCATGGCTCATGCCTTTTGTTAGCAAGCTCTTATATCTTAAATTATTACATAACTATTAATCTATTTATTGCCACATTTTCCATGGCTTTACCTGCATCCCATTACATATTGCTCCTTGGGTGACTTGCTGGTGTCTCTCTCCACCTTCTTCCTGTCTCTCTCTTTGAATTTCCTGCCCGCCTCTAAGCTGCCTTGTCATAGGCCAAACAGCTTTATTTATTAACCAATCAGAGCAACACATATTTGCAGCATACAGAAAGACATTCCCCCATCACCTAGAACCAAAGCACCCATAGTTTAGTGCCTTGTTATTCTACATGTGCTGCAACATAAATGCCTACATATTTCTCTGAAGAAACAGCACACTAGTAAAAACAAGAGGAGGCTGCAGAATATGCTAAACCTTTGGTCAAGAGAATGAATGGAGCAAAAAGGAAAATACCAGGAGCAGTTTGCAGAGACCTAGGCTGTTCTCTTCACTGACCTTGAAAAATACAAACAAAAAAAGAGTTTAGAAAAGTTATAATACAACTTTTTGCTTATTCCTACTTACTTGTTTGTCTTTTTTGAGTTAGTTTTTACAATAATAGGATTCATTAGAACAATTTCAAAGATGTATATCATTGTACTTCCCATCCATTACTCTTTCTTACCCCTCCTCCTCCTGCTGCCTCTCTTCTTCTGCCTTAATGGTTGCTCCATTCATTCATTTAATATATGAATAGAATTAAGGAAGAAGCCATAGTAAGTGGGAATTAATGGTAATATTCCCTTCTATGCAATAAATACATTAGAAGTATCTTTTTAAAATAGGTAAAAGGACAAAAGTGTAATTAGACTTTCCTTTGGGCCACCAGCTCACAAATAACAACAGAGAGACTTACTATTAATTATGAAAGTTTGGCCTTAGCTTAGGCTTTCCCCCAACTAGCCCAAATAACTTAAATTAACCTGTCTGTGTTAATCTACATTCTGCCACATGGCTCAGTCACCTTTCCTCTGTACACATGTCTGACTTCCTCAGTGTCTCACTGGCATCTGTCCACCCACTCTTTTCCAGAGTTCTTTTCTCTTCCCAGAAGTCATACCTATTCTTCTAGCTATTGGCCATTCAGATTTTTATTAAATCAATCACGATAACACATTTTTACACAGTGTAAACAAATATCCTGCAACATTTCCCGCTTTTATCAAAATAAAAAGGAAAAGTTTTAACATTAACACAGTAAAAGTTATGCAAAAAGAACAATTATCAGGTAAGATTTACATTTAACAATGTCCAGTCCATTTGCATTTGGCAAATTCAGAGAAACTACTCTATTATCTATCCTATGTAGATGAGTCCAAAGTTTTATACCTAAACCATTTTCTATCATAACTTGTATTACCATCCTGAAAATATATTTTTAGACCTTAAAACATTTTCTTAGATAAATAACTTAAACTTTTCTGTCTCTCAACCTTATATACTTTATACCTCTTTTGTGAGTTTCTTTTCTGAATTTGGTAACAAGGAAAATTAATTATAACTATCTAGTCTTCAACCCCATCAAAGACCCAAGAAGGATATAGTATAACCTGAGTAAACAGGAAGCAAACTACTTTCAAAGCTATAGAAATGACAAAGACTGCTGCCTGGACAGTTTCTCAAGGTTCCTCTGAAACATTGGGGCTTCCATCTTCAGACTACAATCCTAGAATATCTGACAGAATTTTGTGAAGGAGAAATTTCAAAGGACTGTCCAATCTTGTCATGTTTGAAGACCACCTATCTATCAAAATACATGAAGCTAAATAGAACTTATTTCTGTCTATATCTAAACTCTTATTAAAAGTTCGAATGTTGTTTTAATTATCCTATATAGTTTGTAATAGTAGATTTCAAGGACTAGAACTTTATACTGCATTTTTAAGTGAGCTACATAGGTCTAATACCTTAAACAAGAGTAGAAACATATATACAGTATGTTATAACAAATAATCTTAAGTTTGTATCAATAGACAAAGTATCTTAAACAAGAGTAGAAACATATATACAATATCTTCTAACAAAAATAACCATAAATTTGTATCAACATACAAAAATCTATACCAATGGGAAACATTTCAGATTAATAGTTGCTTTTTAGTTTAAAAGTAGATTCAATAAGCTATCCTTTTATGCTATCATTCCTATATCTTCTCTTTTCTTTCTTTTCAGAAAGAGATCCTGGAATCTGACCTCCCTTGCTTAGTTTATTTCTTGACCATGATCAATAACAACTTGCAGCCACCACCACCCCACAAATTATCATGAACATCCATAACCCACTGAATGACTAAAAATCACCCATCTTGGGATTGTGAGCATTGTGTTCTCTAGACTGCTTTCTGTTGTCTGGGGCTGATGGAATCTTTAGGGGACCCTGAAAAATTGAGGCAATGGTCAAGTCCTGGGAAACCTAGCTGTATTATTTTTGTTTAGTACTTGTGTGATGGGAAAGTGTGGAGCTTATCTGAAGTCCTGACTGCAGTAGTCTGTGAGCCGAGTGCTCTCAGCTGGCCACTTTGCAGTTGTTCTGGATGTAGATCTTTGAGGAAACTGTAACAGAGGCATTCTGAGAGGATGGATCATCTTGGCTACTTGTCTTCATTGATTTCTGATCCCTTTCCCCCTGAAAATACATAACTGTTAAAGGTAGCATACATATCTGCATTAACAAGGTATGGAATGTACAATATGCACAAATCAGCTAAAGATGATTCTCTGTTCTATGTTTGAGCAGGTAAAAGGCATCTGTCAACTTCTTAAGTCCATTTGGACTGCATAACAAAACTTTAACATGAATCTCCATCCATTCTACATGGAAGGATGGCATGTAATAATAAGTCATAAGGACTCTGTGCCCAACAAAATTTATCATGTTTCATCCAGTCTCAGAGCTGTTCCCATAGCAAAGGGATCAGCATATATGTTACCTGTCTTGTACTTTTTCTTCCTTTTTCCCCCCTTCATGTCTAAAGACAAGATTTTCAGGAGGTTCCCCCTGGTCGAATCTAATCTTTATTAATTTTGAAGAAATTCATAGCTTTTTGTTTCCTATGGAAACAAAAATATAACCTCTCCCCCAACACAACACATTTTCTGACTTCCATCCCAAAGTTAAGACATTCTTAAAATACATAGGCTGATTTAATTTAGTAGTTTTTCCCCCCACAATCCAATATCTCTCAGCAGCTGCCATTTTTTGTTTATTAGCATTTAAAAAATTCAAAGCCAACAAAGCAACGTACAAGATCCAGATGCCCTATGCATTTCCCATCCTTACGTGGCTTATTTTTACACTGCTTTACTCTCTCTTTAAAGACTTTATTACTTTAAAACTATTTATTTATTTTTCTATGACTGTATCCATTTTCTTTTATTTCTTCAGAATCTAAGCACATTTTAAAGCATATTATACCTGCTTAGAGTTTTTTTTTTCAGCTTTTTCATGTGTGTGTGTGTGTGTGTGTGTGTGTGTGTGTGTGTGTATACATGTGTGTACATACTATTTAGTACAGTTTTCCCTATATACTTTAGTCTCCCTGATTCCTGTTCTAGGGAAGCTTTGAACATAAACATTTTTCCTGGTATATATGCAATAACAAAATTATTTGTTAAAAGCTGAAGGTACAATATTTTGGATCTTTAAAATTTTTATTGTTAGAGAATTTCTTATACACGTGTAGTGTGCTTTGATCAAATCCACCTCTTCTTATTCCTTCCACTCAAAATCATCTATCACACAAGGGACCTACCCTTCCAGGTTCTCATGCGGGATTTTTGTTTGGTTTGGTTTTGAGACATAATGTCACTTTGTAGCTCTGCCGGCCTAGAGCACAATCTGTAGACTAGATTGGCCACAAACTCACAGAGACCCACCTGCCTCTGTCTCCAGAGTGCTGGGATTAAAAGCATGTACCATCACTCCTGATTGTTCTTTTTTATTTTAACTATCAGGTAGACTTAGTTTTGTTTGTATGTTCAGGAGCATAGGACCATCTATGGGAGCATGAGTAGCCTACCAGGGACCACTTTCCTGGAGAAAACAGGTTCTCTTTCTCACAGAAACCATCAATTACCAAGAGAACTTGTTTGTTCCATTTTACCTTATGATTCTAAAATGCAGCCAATTTAAAACGTTTTTATTTATTTATTTTCTCTGTGTGTGTGTGTGTTGTGTTGTGTTGTGTGTGTGTTGTGGTGTGGTGTGTGTGTGCTTTGTTGTGTGTGTGTTGTGGTATGTGTGTGTTGTGTGTGTGCATGTGTGCATGTGTGTGTGTGTTGTGGTGTGTGTCTCGGTGCACTAGTGGAGGGCAGAAAATAGTTTGTAAGAGTCAGTTCTCTCCTTCTGCCACGTGGTTGTGGGGAGCAAACCTGAGACCTGAGGTTTGGTGATGAGCAGCAGTATTTCCAATTGAACCATTTCAGCAGTTCTCAGCCAGCTTTTCTTGTTAGAGTTCATGTTTTCGTTTTTACTCCATTGAATACATTAAACAACCACAAGATCACAATTTGTGTATACATGCTCATGCCAAAGTATATTTGAGTTCTTTCTAGTTTTCATGATCTGATATGGCTTTCCTATTTTTTTTGAGATATTTTTCTCTATATAGCCCTGGCTGTCATGGAACTCATTCTGTAGACCAGGAACTCAGAGATCCACCTTCCTCTGCCTACCAGGTGCTGTGATTAAGTATGCACCAGACTTGGCTCTGATGTGGTTTTTCAAGTGCATTCCCATCAACAATATTTTAATTTCATATTTTAAAAGTTGTAACAACCTGGTATGTATACAACAATTTAACTTTCTTTGCTTTGATTGCTGAGACCTGGTATCCTTCCATAATATTGCGATGATGTGCATTTCCTCTGTTGTGAGCACTCATTTGAATGCATACAGGTTGGTTTGTACAAGACATGTCATACTGCTTGTGTGGACATATTATCTCTGGAGGATAGTGACTAATAAATTTCAGGACTCCTTTAGTACCTGTAAAATTCAGATTTTAACCTTTCACTTGTTCTTTTTCACTGTGGAATCGCTGGTCTTACCTCTGGCTTACAGCAATTCAAAAGTTTACCCTCATTTTCACTCTATCCAATATCAACCTTCAGTTACCTGTGTTGGGGTGTCAGGGACAGGATGCTGACTGGTGTGTGAGGTGGGGCTGAGATTCCAATTGCTTTATTATTGGATTATTCATCTTCCCATTTTTGCTTTGTTTTATCCCCATGTCAAAGGTAACTGGCAAGAATTCTTCAGCTTCCAGGGACCTTCTCCACTAAACTACACTGATATTCAACTATATCTATAGATTACTTTCTAGGACTCAACTTTCTTGATACTGGTAAATTCGCTATCATTCACTACATTAAATTTATTTCCCGCCATCCAAAAGTTATTACTATATTCTCTTCCATTTCCCCTTCTCTAAGCTATTACTTTAAGAAAACATCAGTGCCAATTAGAAAACTCATTATTGTCTTGAGTAATTTTACGAGAAACCTAAGGTTTAATGAATACGTTTAGTCTCCCATCTTTAATTATGTTTCCAAAATTTCCACAGCAGCCTTCCCAAGACAGTGACATTTCCTGTGAGCTGACTGAATACATCATGACTAATGAAATGAATGTTATACCATGGGGAGCCTTCTGGTGACCAATGTAGAGGCTTCCACTCCTTCCTGAGTTAAGCAATGACTTCAGATGTGATGTAGTTCTAAGTTGGGTGACCTACCTATGAATTATTAAAGCACTTTAAAAGCATGAATTTTAGAGTCAGCTATGAATGTTGCTTTAATTTTTGTTTTTTGCTGGGTTTGTATTTACCATCACCATCAACAATCTCTGTTCTGAAACCTCACTGCCATCCCTCTTGAAATCTATCCAGAGGAAGTAGCAGTCTGGAAATGCAGGATTTGCAAACCTAAATGGTATCACTGCATAGGAATAGGAGCACAATGCTAGTGTCCCCTAAAATGTGTCCTCTGTCTCTTGATTTTTACCTTCTAAGCCAGAAAGTCTTAACAATGAACTTGCCATGTCCATCATTTTTGCAGCTCTGATTTGAACACTTATTCTTGCCAGTGAAAGAAGTCAGTAAATCATTTTCTAACATCCTGTTGTCAAGTTTCATAATGGTTAATGTATAAGCAGATCACAAGGATTTCTTTATTTAACACAGTGTTCCATGTAGCCTAGGCTGGCTTCAAGCTTACTATGTAACTAAGGTTAGCATCGGACTCCTGATTGGCCTGCCTCTGCCTCCAAAGTGCTAGAGATCATATTAATATGCAGATTCTGAATAAGTGGGTCTTTGATGAGAGCTAAGATTCTACAAGTTCTTAATTGTCAGAGTCGATTTTTATCAACCTGACACAAACTTGGACATAGCTAGGGAGAGGGAACTTCAACGGAAGAACTTCTTCCATCAGAGTGAACTGTGGGAATGTCTGTGGATTGATGTAGGAGGATCCAGTCTACTGTAGAGTAGAAGAACTGCTTCCATCAGAGTGAACTGTGAGAATGTCTGTGGATTGATGTAGGAGGATCCAGTCCACTGTAGAGTAGTGCTATCCCTAGGCAGATAGGCCTAGGCTCTGAAAAAAACATAGGTAAGTCAATAATATGACCTCTGCTTCCGTTTCTAATTCTGTAACCCTGCCTTGAACTCCTAATCTGCGTCCCCGTAATGATAGACTTACTATAACCTGAAAGCTAAATAAACCCTTTCCTCCTCAAGATGGCATTAGTCAGTGTTTCTTCATAGCAACAGAAGCAAAGTTGGGCAATAACAGATTTCCACTGAACTCTTGGCCATTAGTTTCAGAACCAACACTGGGTAGCAAGGCTCCAGGTATATTCTGTCCTTTTAATATCCTGTTGTAACCTCCAAGTTGGTAGAATGCATTGGCTGGTGTCTCACAGACATACTCATTCATCAACTTCTGTACGCATCATAGCTGATGGTTTGAACTTAAAGCGTTCAGAGAATTACTACTGGATGCTTGGGCCGTGTGTCCAGCAAAGAGAATGAGAGATGCCTGCAAATGCCATATTCCCCATGGAAAGGCCCTGGCCCATCGCCAATGGTGTAAGGACTCACGGAGCCAGTCTTAGCTCTGATGTGGTACAAATGCTGGAGTTTCCCTCTGGAGGTCTCTGAGCACCAGCTGACTTTGTCACTTACCTGAAGCCCATTTTGTTGAGTTTCCCTCCTTCCCCATTCTGCTCCTCTCCTGGCTCCAGCCACTGTCTATCCATCCTGTTTGTCATGAAGGCGCTTCCTGTATGAACCACATGAATCCCAATGGCCTTACTTTTGAGAGAACTCAACCAGAATCAGGTCTCCAAAGTCATTCTTAGAGTCAAATGGAATGATGGATGAAAGTTAACATCAGGAATATTCCACATTATGAAAAGGTGCTGTGGGTTCCCAGACTCAAACTAGCTCCTGAGTCACAGTGTGTACTTTGTCATTTTGGGCTGAAGGACTGATTGAATAATGGAGTCCAGTTTCATGATAGCATTTACTTAAAGCTTAGCTTAATTTTCTGTTCATGGGACTAAGGCAGAACTGAGCCCTCCTTACGCACAGACACCACCTAATCAGGGCTGGCCCATCTCCTCTTTCACTGTTAAACCATCCAGTATTACTCTGGGGTTGACAGCAGGACCAGAAAGGTCACTAGCAAATGTATCTGGGTTCCAGTTCTCTAACAGTGAGATCTGAGCTGTCAGCATTAACTGCAGTCACCCATCCCTTTCCTGTGGCCTGCCCTCCACTCCTGCTCCAGAAAGGAACATCAGAGCATCCAGTCATTGCCACATCAGCACAGAACTGCTGACCTAACACTGCGTTTATCTAATCATGAGGGAAGACAGGAAGACCACTCCACACGCACACCCTACTTCCTGCCTCTTTGTCATGGCAGCATATCACTCAGCTGCCACACTGTGTGGCAACTAAACCATGTACACACTCTTGCACCATATTTTGGAATGCAGGCCCAGCACACAGGCGCATGGAAGAAGTTTCATCATCCAAAAGACAGTAAGCAGACACAGAACATTTTAAAGAAAATGTTTACAAAACATGTTTTTATGAATCCCTTAAAATCATTGTATAGTATATTTTAGAAAAGGAAGGAAAAGTGATATGTATACAGTAATCCATATTTGCACATATAAAATGATACAATTACAGATGCAGCAGCTTCTGACAGATGTAAAGTAGGCAAAGGTAAGTTTTGATCAAGAAACAAGTTTCAGGACTGTTAACTGCATATAAGTTCATAACTTGCCAAAGCATCTTCTCTGCAGCTTCCCTCATCTTTCAGGAACAAGGAATCCAGTGACCAAACAGGCATTAGCATGGATGGATTTGAGAACAAAATTCCATGTGCAGTGTAAAGCTCAAAGTAGTACGAGGGGCAGTGGTGGCTCTTCGATGACTCTGAAGTAAAAGTCACAGAAGAGAACGACTTTTTGAATTCTCTTTCCACTTCTGCATCTCCTACATCTACTCCCTACTTGCTATTTTATAAGAAATTATAGTGAGTGTATTTTCCTTGAGCATCTATCAAACAGACCTGGACAAACATTGGTAAATTGATTACATCTAAGAGTCTTATCTTAGTTTATCTTTTGAAGCTATTGGATATTATTGGTCTCTCTAGGCTGTTATATAGTGAGATGTTAAATACTGAAAACCATGTTAATTTTTAGAATCATTTTGCTTAGTAGAGACGAGTGATGCATAAGCTCCTGGGAACAGACTTGTATAGGTATCAAACGACCCAAAATGGAAGCTTGGAAGCACGTGAACTTTTGGATTCACACTGTCATTGTGTTTGCCTTTTAAAATAAAATGCTTGTGTTTGTGTTCTCCATATTTTCGAGTAATTATTTACTTGATGTTTATAAGTCTGAATTTTTCACCTGAGAAACAAAATCTCATTCAGTATATTTAGTTTTATTTTTTTTTTTTTTTTTTTTTTTTTTTTTTTTTTTTTTTTTTTTTTTTTTGGTTTTTCGAGACAGGGTTTCTCTGTGTAGCTTTGCGCCTTTTCCTGGAACTCACTTGGTAGCCCAGGCTGGCCTCGAACTCACAGAGATCCGCCTGGCTCTAATAGTCATGGAACCAAATCTTTGGGCTCTATCAGAGGCACAAAATCTTGAATGTGTATACACACGGTGATGTATATTTTGTGCCTTGAATAACTTTGAAAAGTGTCTCAGAAAACCTGGCAGTCTCTTCTATCTTCATAAGAATTTTATATGTATTTATGAAGATGACTCTGTACTCCAGTCATTCTTTTGGGCATGACAATTTGGATCTCTTCATAATCATTCTGCTTAATCTGTACATTTAATTTTTTTTAAACTGGGAGATCAATAAAATTTAAACTGTTTAACAGAAAGAAAAGAAGAAACAAGTTTCATTTCTGAGGAGATCTGAGGCATTTTATTTTGTCTTTCAAAGAGTAAAATTAATTTTTAAAAAGATACTTGCTAACACTCTCCTATAAGTTTTAATGGAAAATTACTCTATCCTTTGTGTTTTAAGTTGCTGCTTGCATTATTGATTATCATGAAATTTTCTCTCATTTCCTAATTTATTTGAGCATGGACTTGTTCTAGTTCATTTACATTTTATTTCATTCTTTATAATAAACCATGAAACTGTTAGTATAGTAACAAAATTGGGCACTTCTCTTTTAATATGATTAAATTCTGTATGTAGAGATAGACAATTTTGCATATTGAAATAATTATTAACATAGTCTTTAGATCTAGGATACAATGTCTAGTAATACAGTTTTCTATCAGCCTGGAATCCCCAACAGAAACAACTGCAGTTTTGGTGTTTGCTGACTGATACTTGAAGCAGTTTCATGACCCTTGTGCATCTGACCATGGAACATGAAAGCTGCCACCCCATAGTGAAGGAATTAATAGAAAGTTGTAAAGGTTAGTGATTTTGTACATCTAAAGCCAGAGGTTATCTTATTCTTGTTGCCTTTCTCTTGATATCTATTCCCCTAGTGCCCATTAAAGAAAGCCTCCCTGAGTTCTACTATCCAAAGCCATGTAAATGTGTAACTTACACTGTGTTTGTCCAGATAGTCCAGCAAATAAAATAATAAAACCCAATTTCATTTTTCATGCCAATCTCCTGGATAATAAGAAAATTAGTTACTTATAAATTCCTTTGGAAGTATTCTCTAACTGTCTATGCACCAGCCAAGTCTGAAAGAGCTCTGTCTGTCCCTCTGGCCTTCCTCTCTGCTTTCACACTCCTCTCACAAGGTGAATCACTCCTCTGTGATTCCTCCTGACTGTCTTATTTCTTTCTTTCCCGACTCTCTTTATTGCACCAGCCTGTTTTCTCTATGATTCCTAGTTTCTGTCTTGTCATACATACGTCTCAGCCTCTTCTTCCTGGAAAGTTGTCCATGAAGCAATAGACTTCCCACAGGATTGAAGCATAAAGATTAGCGGGAAGCAGAGGTGGCAGGGAGAGATTGTGAATATCTGTTCATGAATCATTCATTCATTTCAAATTATTCATTTAACCCAATAAGTTATTGATAATTTTAAAAAGTAAAGATTTGTATTGCACTAAGAAATGTGATATTACTGTCAAAAAGCCATCCACACACAATTAACTATGCAAAACAGTCATGTCTCCCTTTCCCACCCCACCCAGTGAACCATCATGTTCAACACATCATTCATTGTCTTCTATCTAATTTCTTGTTCCACATTGGATACTCAACCCTTCCTTTTGACTCTGTTAGCTTCGTCAATTCTTAAAGTTCTCCCTCAGGGTTTTATTTTATTTTATTGTGTGTGAAGGTAAAACTTTATCTTTCTATTCTTGTTGTTTTTAATAATACTATTTCTAGAGCAAGCACTTCCTCAAGCCAATAACCACATATGTTTATCTCTTTCACTTCAAGTCCAAGTAGGTAGTAGTTGGCATGCCTATCCTGTTCACTAAGCTAAGAAAAGAAATCATATTTGTCATTGTTTTGATGAATGCAAACATTTAGTAGATGTTGCAGCAACTAAATTTAATGGAGTTATTTCCACAGTAATGCATAAACCTTCTTATTTTACCAATTCCTAATCCTCTGAATCCTTTATACTTCTACTCTAGCAAACTATCCTGCTGTCTTAGAGTTTCTATTGCTGTGAAGAGACACCATGACCACTGCAACTCTTATAAAGGAAAACATTTAAGTGAGGGGACAGCTGCCAGTGTCAGAGGTTCAGTCCATTATCCACCATGGCAGGGAACATGGCGACATGCAGGCAGACATAGTGCTGGAGGAGTAGCTGAGATTCCTACATTTTGCAGGCAACAAGAATTTGACTGAGACACTGGACAGTATAGGAAACCTCAGTGCCCACCCCCACAGTGACACATTTCCTCCAACAAGGCCACACCCACTTCAACAAAGTGGCACCTCTTAAAAGTGCCACTCCCTATGAGATTATGGGGGCAATTATATAAAAACTACCATACCTGTGGACCACTCAGTCTCTCCCTTCCCCTCCCTTCCCTCAGAGACATCTTCTGTCAGTGCTACCCAGAAGCAGATACTCCATGCTCCTCTATGTTTGCACTTATACTAAAACATTTTTTAAAATAGTGAAAATCATGTAGGCTAAAGAGATGATTCAGTGGTTAAAAGCACTGTTCTTTCATGGAGGTTCACAACAGTATGTAACTCTAATTTCAGGGCATTTGAAACCTTCTTCTGGCCTTCTCCTGCATCAGGCACCCATGTGGTGCACACATATACAAGTAGGAAAACACTCAAATAAAGATAATTTTAAAAGATATTTAAGGAAAGCATATAAGTTTTGAGTGAATTAATAATATAGTAACACCGTACAAAGCATTTTATATTTATCATCTAAATTCATTTGCATCATAACCATATTACTGCAGTATCATAACCCCAAAGAAGAAATTGAAACTTATCAGCATTACGACACTTACTCAAGGCTAGACAGCAAGTACAAGTCAGAACTGAGGCTATGCTTCCAGACTTGAAAGTCAGTTCTTAATCAGGCATCATAAAATGACCCCAAACAGGATAAGTACCACACCTCCTTACTTGAGTAACCTTTGAGAAGATATCCAACCTTTCCCATACCTTTATTTGTAAATCAGGTTTTAATGTGAATGTGCACATATCTTTAAATTTTTTCTTTTATTATTGAGATTAGGCAATAATTACATAATTTACCCCTTCCCTTTACTTTCTCCAATCCTTTCCATATACCCCTCCTGTTCTCTTTCAAATCCATGATATATTTTTTCGTTAATTGTTATTACATCAATATATACATGTATATATACATATATATTCCTAAATATAACCTGCTCGGTCTATATAATGTTACTCATATGTTTATTTTCATGGCCAACCATTTGACATTGGACAGCCAATTGGTGTACTCTTCTCTGGGGAGGACTATCTCTCCTGCTTTCTGCTTTGCTTAGCTGCCTGTAGTTATTGATATAAGGCTGAGGTTTCACAGGCTTTCTGCCATCCACTCTGGCATGTCCATTGTTTTTGTGTAGCTCATGTTTAGGTGACATTTGTGCAGCTCAGGTATAGCTTCTGACATTACTAGGAGATATATCTCACAGCAAATGTCTTTCTTCCATGGCTCTTAGTATCTCTTCACCCCCGTTCTCTGTAACAACCCCTGAGCCTTGAGGGTGGCACTTGTTTTGTAGGTATATCCATTGGGACTGAGCTCCACAAGCATGGGTTTTGATTGGTTGTAGTTTTCTGTAGTGATCTCTGTTGCAAAGAGAATTTGCCTTGGTGAGAGGTGAGGACTCTACTTTGGGTAGAAAGGCAAGTACTGAGAATGTACTTAGGTATTATCCTGGTTTGCTAAAATTGATAGTTGTAGGTTCTCCTCCAAGATACTTAACTTCATTAGCCCCAAGTAGTTGGCTAGGTTTTCCAGTATTAGGTATGATTTTCCTCCAGTTGAGCATGTCTTAAGTCAAATTAGAGAAATATTGGTTATAGCCAGTGCTGTGGGATATCTTTCTGAATGCTGTGAATATGTGTTGCTCTGATTGGTTAATAAATAAAGTTGTATTGGCCTATGACCAGGCAGCTTAGAGGCAGGCAGGAAATACAAGCACATAGACAGGAAGAGGAAAGGCAGAGGTCAGGGAGATGCCATCCTGCTGTTCAGGGAGTGGTGTGTAATGAACGGCACATAGGTAAAGTCACGGAACATGTGGTACATACAGATTAACAGAAATGGGCTGAGTTTAGTTATAAGAGCTGTCTAGCAATACTCTTGAGCCATAGGCCTTGGCCATATAGTTCATAATTGATATAAGCCTCTGTGTGTTTATTTGGGACCAAGAACCTGAGGGACATGGGGGAAGAGATTCAAACTGACCACAGGGTCTGGGCAGGACACAGGAAAACTTACATCTACATTTGGCTACCCAACGTATTGGCTCGATTTTCCACCTAAAACTTGAGAGAACTTAAAAAAGGATTCTAAAATGGAGCTAAAATTAGCTTCCTAGTGTTTCCCTCAGGCCATACGTGGCCTGCGGGCTTGAGCTACAGTATGGTGGGTTTGTGGTGTGTGGGCTTGACCTGCAGCATGGCAGTTTCTCCACTGCAGTACACTGAGGCATCTCCAAGCAGTGCAGTACACTGCCTTGTGGATTTAGCTTTTGCTAAACATACCTCATTCTTCATTTCTGTCTCAAATGCTCCTGAATTTCATATTCATCTTTGTGATTTTAGTGTACTTGAAATATCTGGTATAGTTAATTGTTGCTGGAGGGCTTCTCTCCAGGTTCCCCAAGCCCCGCAGTCCCACAATCCACTTATAAAATAATCACTCAGACGCTTATATCACTTATAAACTGTATGGCCGTGGCAGGCTTCTTGCTAACTGTTCTTTTATCTTAAATTAACCCATTTTTATAAATCTATACCCTACCATGTGGCTGGTGGCTTACCAGCGTCTTCACATGCTGCTTGTCCTGGCGGTGGCTGCAGTGTCTCTCCCTCGGCCTTCTGCTTCCCAGAATTCTCCTCTCTCCTTGTCCCAACTACTTCCTGCCTGGCCACTTACTTCCTGCCTGGTCACTGGCCATCAGTGTTTTATTTATATAGAATGATATCCACAGCAGTTAATACTCAAATATGATAACTCTCAGTTAAGTAAATAAATTACTAAGTTACAATACTCAGAAGAAGTGAACTTCTTATCAAGTAATAGGATGGTATAGCCTATTGGGGACATATAGCAATAAGAAAGGGTATTCTTCATTATATTATGAAAAGGAGATTAATTGTGGCTTGAATAAAGTCTATTTCTAAAGTATGTATCTGTGTTGTGTATTTGTGCATTTTGTATTTTGTGTGAGTATGATTAATAAAACGATTAGGAATAAACCATGGGTAGGTTTATTTATGTGTAAATTCTAGTTACTTTGTTTAAAATAATCAATAATCAAAGCATACACCAGTTTTTTTAACATCCTTACATGCCTTAGAAATGGTGGACACCCAGGCTGGCCTCGAACTCGTGATCCTCCTGCCTCCGCCTCCTTCAGCAAATCCTACCGGCGTGCGCCACCACCACCAAATGAATGGAAGCACAGGATCTATAACCAAAGGCTGAGGGGCCCCCAACTGCATCAGGCCCCCTGAACGGGTGAGACAGTCATTTGGCTTGATCTGTTTGGGAGGCAGCCGTGTGTTGGTGCCGGGTCCTGGGCTTGTTGCATGAGTTGGCTGTTTGAATCCTGGGACATATGCAGGGACACTTGGCTCGGTCCGGGAGGGGGGGACTGGTCCTGGCTGGTCTGAGTCTACCAGGTCGATCCCGGTCCTCGGGGGAGACCTTGATCTGGAGGAGGTGGGAATGGGGGGTGGAATGGGGGGAGGGGGAGGAGGGCGAGAGTGGGAGAACAGGGGAATCTGTGGCTATTATGTTGAACTAAATGATGTTGTAAAATAAATTTACTTAAAATAAAAATAAAAAAAAAAAGAAAGAAATCCATGAAGACTTGCTGAAAAAAAAAAAAAAAGAAATGGTGGACACCAAACAAAATAAACATCAGTATCACATATGACTATGTTGTTCTATGCATGGGGTTAATCCAAATTTGTATGTAATTATGCTATAAGTGGACTTTGATACATATGCCCCCTTAACTTTTTGTGGTAGTTTCTGAGTAATAGGATTTCAAGTAACCAAAGTCAGAGTTTCAAGTGGATTTGTCATAGGCATAGTATATAGGCATCAGTTGTTGTTATAAAAAGTATTTAGGGTCATAATTATTTTATGTATTTCCTCTGTTTAGACATTGAATTATTTTCTCTCATCCAAAGTGGTACTTGGGTTGGCTAAACTTTCAAAACACATATCTATATTATTAGTGAGAGATGCCTAAAAGTGAAATCCCTTGGTTAAATGGTATAAAAAATTAAAAATATCCTAAAATATATTTTCAATTTTGCTTTCAGAAATATTACTTGAAAATGCTTAATGCCAATACTGAAGATAGTATCTTCAAAAAATTATTTAATATGTAAAATACATATCACCATTTTTATATTTATTCTTACTAAAATGATGAATACATATTTATTGATCATGATGATTATTATCGGTTGCCAATTTGACAGGACTTAGAATCACCAAAAAGATAAGATTCTGAGCATGTCTATGAGGGACAGCCTAGATTAGGTTAATTGAAGTGGGACGACCCCCTAAATGTGAACAGTGCCATTCTATACACAGGGATCTCAGGGCTGCAAAAAGAGTGTAGGCTGAGCACCAGTGTTCATCTTCTGCAGCTTCCTGCTCATGCTGCAGGTCACCAGTTGCTGAGATGAACTATATCGTCTCAACTGTAACTAAAATCAATCCTTCCTCCCTTAAGGGCTTCTGTCAATTTTGTCACACACGAGAAAGAAAAAAAACAAAAACAAAAAACAGAATGTCTTCTGTACATTGTGTCAATTGAGTGTTGTGTCTCTTTTTCTAATTTGTATGTACTCTTTTCAGGGGAAGGGTGTGAGTTTTTTGCCTGCTGTTGTATGGCACATATTTACTCAGATTTTGATTTTCACTTTGCTTTTTCAAAACATTCTGAAATTTACATTTTGTTTTCAGTATGTGTGGTAGTTTGAAAGAAAATGGCCCCAAAAGGGAATGGCACTATTTGGAGGTGTGACCTTGCTGGAGGAAATGTGTCACTGTGGAGGCGGGGTTTGGGTTTCATATGCTCAGGATACTTCCCAGTGTCAGTCAACTTCCTGCTGCCTGCAAGATATAGGACACTTGGCTATTTCTCCAGCACCACGCCTGCCTGCATGCGCCATGCTCCCTGTCATGATGGACTGAACCTCTGAACTGTAAGTGAGCCACCCTCAGTTAAATGTTTCCTTTATAAGAGCTGCTGTTGTCATGGTGTCTCTTCAGCAATAGAAACCGTCACTAAGATGGTATGTAAATATTTTGATTCCTTCCCCTTGACATTTTATTCACTGTCATAAAAACTTCTATTGCTTTCAAATATTTAACATATTTTAATTTTTTCTTGTAGCATAGAAAGAAACAGGCTTCCTAGTGGCATTTTCATGGCTCCTACTTTGGGGCTGGTCTTCTCAGTAGCCGCTTTGCTCTGTCTCCTGTGCCCACACTCCTTCCTCTGTTCCTCCCCATCTTCAGCAATTCCCCCTTTCACTATCAATTGACATGAGTTCTAATACCTTTTCTGCCATTCTCCCTTAAAATATTTCCCCCTCAATGGCATTTTCTAGTTTCTGAGTATCTACACTCACTCAGTCCAACATAAATATGCACACACAAAAACTAAAAGCTGATATCCACATATGAGAGGGATAATATGGTGCTTGGTTTTCTGAGACTAGGTTATCTCACTTACTATAAATATTTTTCAGTTCGATACATATTCCTTTTTTATTTTATTTTTTCCAACATAAAATTTTTATTGATTACTTGGGAATTTTATACAATGTGCCCAATTACACTTCTCACTTCCCATTCCTCTCAGGTCCACCCTCCTATCCTTGTGCCCCACCTCCCCTCAAAAATATACCTCAACTCTGCTCCTGCCTCTAGCCCAAATCTCGACTCAATTCCTCATATTCCTTTTTAAATTTTTTATTCCATGTGTATGATGTATTGTGTGCCTGTGAGTCTGTACACCACCTGTGTGCTTGGTGTCAAGGATGCTAGCAGGTAGTGTTGAATCCTATGGAACTGTAGTTACAAATGATTGTAAGCTTGCGGCAGGGTGCTGGGAATTGAATACTGGTTCTGTGCAGAGAAGCAATGTTTTTAGCTGATAAGTCATTTCCCCAGACGACTATATGTTGCTGGGTCTTAACAGCTTCCTCAGGGGAGGGGCTAAGAAGTCGAGGCACCAATTTCACAGACACCAGCAGTCAGGTGAAAGGCAAACAGTAGACTCTTTTATTCAGTAATGCAAAAGTTACATACCCTCCTCTCAGCACCCAGGTTGCATCCTGGGATCAAGAAAAATGGGCCTTGGCAATTCATGTTACTGGAGTTGTATCCATGCCAGTGGATGTCCACATGCTCCAGAAGAGAATTTGACATTGCTGCTGCCGTTGTTGCTATTATAGCAATGGAGGCCACCAATGCTACTGTTTCTGGGATTACCAATTCATAATTGGTTACTACAGCTAGCACAGTGAAGACTCTGGCAGCAAAAGTAGCTACTTTCTTTTCTATTGGGCATGATAAATTTAATTCAATAGTTACATACATTCCAATCAGCTTTGAAAATTATAAATTTATAAACTCAATGGAACTATTTGCTTCTGGGATACCGCCTTACAAGGACTCCAATTTGCAGTAAGGCTCGTTAAGAAAGGGAATGGCTCAGTTGTCTTTAGCCTACTGGCTATGAGTGAGATAGGACCTCTGTTGGTGTTTTCTGTGTCAAACACACAGATTGCAAGCCCAGCACCACTTTGAGATCTTTGGCAGCAGTTAACCATGCAGCTCACACACTATTGAGCCTGTATGATAATGAGTATTCAGAGACAGGTAATGCCTGGGGGCACTCATCAACCTAATACAGAGTGCCTGTGTGGCCTGGGAAGGCTTCTCCATGATGGGTAAGGTGACCTGCTGATGTCCCATGCAACCTAAGTCAGAAGCTCTTTTTTTAGTAAAAGGGGGACCTGTAGGGCCCTGGCCCCCATTTTGGGTAACTGTTGCCTTGCTTGCTGACCTTGCCCTTAATATCCTCCCTATGCTAATTCCCTGCCGGGATCCACCCTCCTAAATGCTTAAGGGACGTTCCTTGTCTGTGTATCCTGCATAATGGGCATTAACAGCTTAGATACAAGATTGTAAAACATCGGTAGTGAACTTCTGCCCTCCAGGGTTCTCCCATTGTGCTGTAAGCCTGTATTTAAGACCTCTTTCCTCCTTCAATAAACAGCATTTGGCATTAAATAAAAAAAAAGAAAAAAGAAAGGCTTTATATGTCTCTCTTCGCTATTAAAAAAAAGATCTCAATATAAATTCAGTTGCACTGAACCTGATAGAAGACAAAGTGGGGAATAGCCTTGAATGCATTGGCACAGGAGACAACTTCCTGAATAGTACAGCAAAATAGCACAGACACTAAGATCAACAATTAATAAATGGGACCTCATGAAACAGAATAGCTTCTGTAAGGCAAAGGACACTGTCAATAAAACAAAATGGCAGCCTACAGAATGGTAGATCTTCATCAACCCCACATCTGACAGAGGACTGATTTAGAAAATATA
This sequence comes from Peromyscus leucopus, assembly GCF_004664715.2. Lineage (NCBI taxonomy): Eukaryota > Metazoa > Chordata > Mammalia > Rodentia > Cricetidae > Peromyscus > Peromyscus leucopus. Next base: position 83,900,383 of record NC_051076.1, on the reverse strand, counting down.
TAAAGAATTCCAGAAAGTAGACATAAAAAAGAAACATGTAATACAATTTTAAACAAATGGGATATAGATCTAAACAGAAAATTCTCAATAGTAGAATCTCAAATGGCTGAGAAACACTTAAAGAAATGTTCAACATCCCAAGCCACTAGGGAAATGTAAGTCAAAATGATTCTGGGAGTCTATCTTACACATGCCAGAATGGCTAACATCAAAAACACAAATGACAGCTCATGTTGGTGAGGATGTGGAGCAAGGGAAACACTCCTCCATTACTGGTGAGAGTGCAAACTTGTACAGCCACTATGGAAATCAATATGACAGTTTCTCAGATAATTGGGAATTGGGAATCCACCTACCTCAAGACCCAGCTATACCACTCTTGGGCATATAACCAAAGGATTCTCAATTGTTCCATGAGGGTACTTGCTCAACTAAGTTCATAGCAGCTTTATTTGTAAAAGCCTGAATGTGGAAATAACCTAGATGCCCCTCAACTGAAGAATGGATAAAGAAAATGTAGTACATTTGCACAATGGAGTATTACTCAGATTAAAAAACAATGATAGCATGAAATTTGCTGCCAAATGGATGGAACTAGAAAAAGAATCATCTTGAGTGAGGAAATCCAGACCCAGAAAGACAAACATGGTGTGTACTCACTTGTAAGTGGATATTAGCTATAAAGTAAAGGATAACCATGCTACAATTCACACACCCCAAGAAGCTAGGTAACAAGGAGGGCTCAAGGGGTTGGGAGAGGCTCAGATCTCCTGGAAGGGAGAAATAGAAGAGATTTCATTTCATGACCCTAGGTAGGGATGGGAACATAAGGGATTGGGTTGGGGGAGATGGAGGGTAAGAGACTGCTAGAAAAGTGAGGGACATTTCAGGATCATGTAGAAACCTAGTGCAAGGGATACTCCCAGTAATTTACAAAGGTGACCTCATCTAAGACTCCTAACAATAGCAGATACATAGCCTGAACTGGCCATCTCCTGTGACCAGGCAAGACTTCCAGTGGAGGGATTGGGACACCAACATAGCCACATAACCTTCTACCTACAGTCTGTCATGCCTTTGGGATGTGCTGTGGTAAGGTGGCACAGAGATTGTGGGAGTAGCCAACCAATGATCGGTACAGCCTGAGACCCATGTCACAAGAATTAGCCCACCACTGACCCTGCCTGGAGCAACAGGACCCAGAGGCTAAATGGCCCAGAGACCTAGGAAAGAACCAAAACAACTGGAGAAAAAGAAGTCAATGTCATAATACGTTGGTGCCTAGCCCAATTATCATCAAAGAGCCTTCTTCCAGTAACTGATGGAAATAGATGTAGAGATTGGCAGGCAAACATTAGGCTGAGCTTGGGTAATCCTGAAGAGAGGGAGGAAGAATTATAGGAGCTAGAAGGGTCAAGGACATCACAAGAAAACCCACAGAATCAACTAACCTAGGCTCAAAGGAGTTCACGGATTCTGAACTAACAACCAGGGACCCTGCACAGGACTGACCTAGGCCATCTGCATATATGGGACAGTTGTGTAGTTTGGTCTTCTTGTGGGGCTCCCTACAGTGGGAGCAGGGGCTGTCTCTCACTCCTTACTGGATTTGGGCTCCTACTCCTCTTACTGGGTTACCTTGCCCAGCCTTAATACAAGGGGAGGTGCTTAGTTTTAAGCAACTTGCTATGTCATGCTTTGTTGACATATGAGGGAGGCCTGCCCCTGTTCTGATCAGAAATGGAGGAGAAGTGGATGGGAGGAATAAGAGGGGAGGAGGGGAGGAGGGTCTGGGAGGAGAGGAAGAAGGGAAAGTGTGGTTGGAATGTAAAATAAACTTTGAAAAAGAAAGAAAGAATATAAATAGAAAAAAAATAGTTCTGAAGTCTTCTTGTTTTAGGGACTTAAGCTTCTTCCCTTTGAGATTTTTATCCACTCCCTTGTTTCTGTTGCTTTAGTAAACACAATAGCCTAAAGCAACTTGGGGAGGAAGGTTTTGTTTGGCTAACACTTCCAGCTCACAATCAATCATTGAGAGAGATCAGAGAAGGCCCTCAAGTAGGTATTGAAATGGAAACTGTAGAGAAAGCTGCTGGCTGGCTGGCTTTCTCCTACACCTGCTAGACCAGCTTTCTTGTACAACTTAGGATGAGACCACCTACAGTGGGCTAGGCCCAGCCACAGCAACCGACAATTAAGAGAATGCACTCACGTTCCCACAGGCAGGCCAACCCAACCAAGGCAGTTTCCCAAGTGAGGTTCTCCGATACTCTGAGTACTCCTGTGTCAAGCTGAAGTGAGTTATGGGACATGGGCAGCTCTCTGCCATCCATTTATTAGATGTCAGCTGAGTTTCTCCACGTTCTCTATTAACCTCTTTAGCTTTTTGGTAAATCGTCTTGGTGACTGGACTGATTCTGAGTAACTTTTAAAGAATTCAGTGAAAAAGAAATTCTAGAAAGTTCAAAGGCAAATTCTTTATACCATTTCTAGATTGATAATAAACAAGGAAGCCCAGCCGGGCGTTGGTGGCGCACGCCTTTAATCCCAGCACTCGGGAGGCAGAGCCGGGCGGATCTCTGTGAGTTCGAGGCCAGCCTGGGCTACCAAGTGAGCTCCAGGAAAGGCGCAAAGCTACACAGAGAAACCCTGTCTCCAAAAACCAAAAAAAAAAAAAAAAAACAAGGAAGCCCTAAATGTGGCCTTCAGGCCAGGTTGGTAAACAAAGAAAAGCATTTCCTGATGAGAGTCCAGGTGGAGTTGGGAAGAACCATTGCTAAATTCATGCCTCAGCCCTACTCCGTCTTTGATTGTGTTTGACATTTCCTGGTTCATCTTTGTGTTTGACACTTCCTGGTTCTCCATCTTTGATCGTGTTTGACATTTCCTGGTTCTCCGTCTTGGATCATGTTTGATACTTCCTGGTTCTCCATCTTTGATCGTGTTTGACACTTCCTGTAGCTGGAGTTTTTCTGGTCCTGCCTGGCCCAGGGTCAGGACAAATCTCTCTCGCCCGCCAGTCCCGCAGCTGCTCAGACCCAACCAAGTAAATGCACAGAGATTTATATTGCTTATAAACTGTATGGCTGTGGCAGGCTTCTTGCTTACCGTTCTTATATCTTAAATCAACCCATTTCTATTAATGTATAAGTTGCCACATGGCTCGTGGCTTATCGGTATCTTAACATCTCATGGCTGCGGCTGGCAGCATCTCTCTGACTCAGCCTTCCACTTCCCAGAATTCTCTTCTCTCCTTTTCCTGCCTATACTTCCTGCCTGGCTACTGGCCAAACAGTGCTTTATTTATTAACCAACCAGAGCGCACACATTTAACATGCAGAACATCCCACAGCAACTTCCTGGTTCTGACATTGACTTTTCTACTCCAGCAGCACTCATTCTTGACAGTGCTTTTCTGATGAGCACTGATGACAGTGCTTGCTTTATTACTGTTTTTTGTTTTGGCAGTATCTCACTGTGTAGCCCTGGCTGGCCTGGAACTGGATATGTAGACCAAGATGGCCTCAAGCTCACAGAGATTCACCTGCCTCTGCCTCCAGTGTGCTAGGATTAAAGGCTTGAGCCACCTCACTGCTGTCTGGCTCTCTCTAATGACTGGTTTATCATCTGCGACGTGCCTTGCATTCTGATGGTTAGGTTCTGAGGCCACAGAGTAAGTACCTGTTTCCTATTTTAGGAAACAGAGCAATATCAATTAGAATGTGGATCACTGGGAGAAGGAGCTGCTCAAACAGGAAATAGAGGGAGGCTACAAATGAGCAGGGGAGGGCTGACATTTTCATAAAAGCCCAGAGTTGAGAGAGGTTTGGAGATCTGTATTTGTGATATAGGTAGAAGTTATTAATCTCGCTTTGGAGAGGGGTGGAAATGAATGAGGGCCTGCCTTCAAGCCCAAGAGAACAACCAGTTTTGGTTGACAATGTACCTATGAATTTCATTCTTAGTAAAGAGGACACATAACATTTTTAAAAAAGTTTTCCTTCTATTGAAAATACATCCCTTTCCTACAAAATAATGCTGATTATGATTTCCCCTCTCTCTACTCCTCCCAGTTCCTTCTGATTCCCCTTCCACCATTAGAAAAAAAACCCAGGATTCTAAGAGATAATAATAAAAAATGATAAGACAAAACAAAAACCATCACAGTTTGGATAAAACAAACCAACAAAAGGAAAAAAAAAAGCCCAAGAGAAGGCACAAGACCAGAGACCCACTTATTCACACACTCAGGAATCCCACAAAAACACTGAACTGGAAGCCATAACACATATGCAGAGGGCCTGGTCCAGACCCCCGTGGGCCCGTGCTTGCTGCTTCAGTCTCTGTGAATCCATGAGCCTTGCTGACGCTGACTTAGAGGGCCTTATTTTCTTAGTGTCCTCCATCCATTCCACCTGGCTCTTCTGCTCTGCATGCCTTCTTCCTTGGGGTTTTCTGAGCCTGAGGAATTTGATGGAGATGTCCAATTTAGATCAGAGTGTTCCAAGGTCTGTGTGTGTGTGTGTGTGTGTGTGTGTGTGTGTGTGTGTGTGATGTGTGTAATGTGTGGTTATGGGTCTCTGTATTTGTTCCATCTGCTGTAGGAGGAAGATTCTCTGATGATGACTAAATAAGGTACTGATCTGTGTATAGCAGAATATCATTAGAAGTCATTTTATCACTCTGGAGAACAGCCATTTTTATCAATTTTTTAAAAATTAAAATATAATTACATCATTTCCCTTCCTTTTCACCTTCAACCCCTCCGATATCCCCACTTGCTTCCTCCAAAATCCATGGACTCTTTTTCTTTGTTACATATGTGTGTGTGTGTGTGTGTGTGTGTGTGTGTGTGTGTATAAAAATATAAATATAACCTGCTCAGTCCTTTTACATGTACATATATGATTTCAGGGCTGATCAGTTGATGTTGGATAACCAAACACAGGGCTCATCCTGGGAAAGATAATTTCTCCTGCCTTCATCATTTCTTTCTTGACTGTAGTTCTTTGTTTATGGGTTGGGAGCTGTGAAATTTCCTCCTTCATTTCAGCATATCATTAAGTGTTACGCTGGTTCAGGTCTTATTTGGGTAGCCATATTGTTGAGGTTTCATGGGTGAAGCTTCCTTTTCATTTCTAGAAGAAACAATTTTACAGCATATTTCCTGGTCATCTAATTGTTGCAATCTTTCTTTCTTCCCCCTTCTGTGATGTTCCCTGAGTCTTAGGTACAGGAGTTATGTTGTAGATGTATCCATTGGAGATGGGTTCCCTGTGATCCACTGATCTCTCCACTCTGGCTAGTTGTACTTTTCTAGTCTCTGTTTATTGCAAAGAGAAGTTTCTTTGAGAAGGCTGAGAGCTGGTCCCACACTGCTTTCCACTGCATCCAAGAATGCTCCTGAGACAAGGGGTCTCTGGTAGGTGCTCTTCAGGTTTTAAGCTAGCCAACAGGCCATGCCCTAGGACCTGGTACCCCAAGGTCATAGGTGGAACAAATAGACACTGCAGTTACACCCTTAGGTAAATACATCTCTCACTTCTAACCTGAAAAGCTTCTATCTACAATTGATGGTGATTAACACAGAAACCCACAACCTGTAAAGAGAATAAGAGGCTGTTAAAGGAAAAATAAATATTTCACTTCACACATCTCTGGGATCATTTTAGAAATGTGGTCAGAAGAGTGTAAGAGCCAGGGGTAGTGACTGTACAAGGAAGCACTGTCTTCAGGACACAGTAGCTGTGGCAACATTCACAGTAGCTGTGGCAACATTCACAAACATGTGTGAGCCCAAGCAGACTGAATCCCAGAATGTAGGTGGGGCTGGAACATACAATCCTAGCTCTTCTCTTGGAGAAGTTCACAATTGTTTACTGCTGGGAGAGGGAAAGAAATTTTCCTTATGTGTGTAAGTTGACCACACTCTAGTGGAAGACCAGTCATCCAAAAACTTCTGGGCAGCACATATTGGTCTTGAAAGGTTTTTTAAAAAGAACACAAAGTTGAGAGTAGAATTGGGTAGACCTGGGAAAACTAGAGAAGGCAAATGCGGTTCAACACACTATACAAAACTCTCTGATCTGTTGGCCTTTTACTCATTTATCATCTCTGATCTTGCTATTCTAAGGAACCTACTGACTCTACACTTGCAAACTTTCCTTTTACAAGTTAAACTGCTTGTATTTATGTCTATGATCCCCTTTAAGTAAATCAGTGAATCAATAAGCTATATATTTGGACAATAGAATACTACTCAGCAATCAAAAGGAACAAATCACCAGTGCACACAGATTTATTTAGAAATTATTAGGCTGAGTTAAAGAAGCAATGGTATAAGATTTGGAGGTGGCTAAGTTGGTAAAGTGCTTGCTAGACAAACATGAAGACCTGTTCTTGGTTGTTTTTTCTCTTTTGGGGGGACTGCCACCCACCTCTCAAATAAATCACACATCTTACTTATAAGAATAGCTTGGCTTCTTTCATGCCAGTTTTTCTTAACTTTAAATCATCTTGTCTGTCTTTTTCCTCTGGGCTTTTTCCATTCTCTTACTTCTGTAAATCTTACTCTTACTCTGTAGCTTGCTGTGTAGCTGGGTGGCTGGCCCCTGGAGTCTTCCTCCTTCTCTGGCTACTTCCTCCAAGATTTCTCCTATTTATCCTCTCTGCCTGCCAGCCCTGCCTATTTCTCTCTCCTGCCTCACTATTGGCCATTCAGCTCTTTATTAAACCATCAGGTGTTTTAGACAGGCAAAGTAACACAGCTTCCCAGAATTAAACAAATGCAACATAAACAAAAGTAACACACCTTAAAGTAGTCTACATTTCCTCCCTTTTGTCTAAATAAAAATGAAAGGATTTAACTTTGACATAGTAAAACTGTATACAACAAAACAGTTATCAAGTAAAAATTAACTTACAATATTCTGTCCATTTATAGTTAGCAGATTCAAAGAAAATGATGCATTATCGATCCTATTATAGTGACTCCAAAGTTTTACACTTAACTTATTTTCTACCATAACTAAGGAAAACTGCAACTATAACTATCTAGTCTTAACTCCATCAAAGACCCAGAAGGATGTAATAGTATCTAACAACAGAGATATTTGACTGTCTGTTCAGTCACCCAGAGTTCCTCTGCAATGTTGGAGCATCCATCTTCAGCCTACAGGCCTAGAATATCTGGCAAACTTTTCAGCGAAGCAGGAAATTTGAAAAACTGTCCTGCCTTGTTTTAGTAAAGTTCAGCAGTTACTTTCCTGTATGTCCTTTAAAATATCTGCCAGTTTCTTCTGTGAAGCAGGAACCCCGAAGGACCATTCCACCTTGTTTTGGCAAAGTTCAGTTTTCACTGTTTTGTGGGTCCTGCATGTAGCTAGAGTTTTCCTGCCTTGCCCTCATTCAGGACGAATCTCTGTCACCAGCCAGTCCCACAGCCGCTCAGACCCAACCAAGTAAACAGAGACTTATATTGCTTACAAACTGTATGGCCATGGCAGGCTTCTTGCTAACTGTTCTTATAGCTTAAATTAATTCATTTTTATAAATCTATACCTTGCCATGTGGCTCGTGGCTTACCGGCATCTTCACATGTTTCTTGTCATGGCAGTGGCTGGCAGTGTCTCCTTCTGCCTTCCTGTTCTTTCTTTTTTCCTCTCTGTTAGTCCCGCCTATACTTCCTGCCTAGCCACTGGCCAATCAGTGCTTTATTTATTGACCAAAGTAATTTGACATACAGACCATCCCAAAGCACCTGCATGTCCAGTTTACACAAAAGACTGTCCAGGCAAAAGCAGTTTCTTGCTCAAATTGCTAGCCACATTGAAAGCAAACTCCATAAGGAGTTTCTTTGATGCCCATCATCTCTGAAGTAAATTGGTTCTGCCAGGAGCAGATAGATGTGACTCATTGTCATGAAAAGCCCTAAGTTAACAAAACATTTTATATGCCATATTCTGCAGTTCTTTGAAAGGTTTGAAGACCATCTATCCATCTAAAATATAACTCTATAAGATCTGGAAAGCATACTTAACATATCTAATTTTGATTGTTATAAGTGACTAACCACTAACCTATGTTTCCTGATTATCCTATATAGTTTATAACAGCTTTCAAAAACTAAAATTTTACCTTACATTTTTAAATAAACTGCATAGTTACAAAACCTTAAACAAGAATAGAAACATATTTATAGTATGTTGTAACAAAAATAACCTTAATTTTTATCAATATACAAAAATTCTTTAAACAATAGTCGAAACATATATACAGTGTAATAAAAATAACTTTAAGTTTGTATCAATATACTATATTCCTCTAAATGATAACAAGCACCCATAACCAACCAAATAACCCAAAGCCACCCACCCCTCTTGGGAATGTGGATGCCATGTTATCTAAATTGCTTCTTGCTGTCTGTGGATGAAGTATCTTTAGGGTCCCAGAGAGAAAATTTTGAGATAATGACCAAGGCCTGGAAGACCAGGTATAACCCTTGCTGATACATATCACCTGTCAAGTTTCAGGAGGTCTCACCTGATCAAACCTGATCCATATTAATCCTGAAGGAATCCATGTTCTCTCATCTTCTGTGGGAACAAAACTCCAAAAACATTTTTGATTTCCATTTGACAAATGTTTCTTGACTTTTTAAAAGCTAAGGCATTCCTAAAGTACATGGGCTGATTTATTTCAACAGTCCCTCTTTCTTTTTTTTTTTTTTTTTTTTTTTTTTTTTGGTTTTTTTTTTTTTTTTTTTTTTGAGACAGGGTTTCTCTGTGTAGCTTTGCGCCTTTCCTGGAGCTCACTTGGTAGCCCAGGCTGGCCTCGAACTCACAGAGATCCGCCTGGCTCTGCCTCCCGAGTGCTGGGATTAAAGGCGTGCGCCACCAACGCCCGGCCCAGTCCCTCTTTCAATTCCAGGTCTCTTTGCATTTGTCCTTTACTTTTCAACAATCAAAAAACTCAGAGTCAACACAATAACATACAGGATCCACTATCTGTGTATTTCCCATCTTACGTGGTTTTTTTTCTTTTATATTACTTTTATGCTTTCTTTAAAGACTTTATTATTATTTTAAACTATTCGCTTCTTTCGATGACTCTGCCCTCTTTCTTTTCTTAAGCCTATGCACATTGTTAAAAACATGGTTAACTGTGTAGAGGTTCTTCCATCAGGCCCTCTTTTATTGCATATCTTTTAGCCTTTTTTGACCACATGAGCAAACCTTTAAACAGCTAACCTACACCTGGATCCTCCACACACAGCTCTCAGCTGGCTCCACCCACTTCTCAGGTTATAAAAACCAAGCGTGAAACTCTGAGCCGGTCAGAGGTTTGCCTGACCAGGAACTACAGTAAACCAACCTGGAACTCTAGAATGCCAATGTTGCATTGGCTCAGGCATTTTCACTTAGTTATTTTGTTAATACTTAATGTACTGGCTGTTCAAGGGCTTGCCAACAGGCAGAAACTCTTAATGAAGCCATATCCCCCACTCCTTTTTAAAAAGCTTTCTCAGGCACTACAGAAATTCATGCCCCACATTGGTCACCAAAACATTCTTGGTTGTTTTTTCTCTTTTGGGGCAACTGTCATCTGTAGATGTAACCAACCGTCTTCTTAAATAAGAAACACAGAACCAATGTAGAAGAGAAAGCCAAGAGGTCAGAGCTCAGAGATAAAAATCTTACCTCCTGCAGTGTTCCTAGCTTCCCCAAAGAGAGCTACTTCCTGTGTGTTTGTCTTTAAATAGTCTTTCTGTTCTGCCTTCTCATTGGTTCTAAACCCAAACACATGACTGCCTCGTCACTGCCTGTAAGTAACGCCCTCCAGGACTTAAAGGTGTATGTCTCCAATGCTGGCTGTATCCTTGAACACACAGAGTTCTACCTAGCTCTTCTACCAAGTGCTGGGATTAAAGGCATGTGCCACTGCCGCCACCGCCGCCGCTGCTGCCATGCTCTTGCTATGGCTCTAATAGCTCTGACCCCAGGCAACTTTATTTATTAACATACAATGAAAATCACATTTCAGTACAAATAAAATACCACCATAGTCATCCAGCTACCAAATAAATCACACATGGAGGCTTATTCTTAATTATAAATGCCCAGCCTTAGCTTAGTTTGTTTCTTGCCAGTTTTCTTTAACTTTAAATTATCCTGTCTACCTTTTACCTCTGGGCTTTTCCCATTCTCTTACTTCTATACATCTTACTCTTACTCCATGGCTTGCTGTGTAGCTGCGTGGCCGGCCCCTGGAGTCCTTCTTCTCCAAATACTTCTTTTTCCTCCCAGATTTCTCCTTCTATTTATCCTCTCTGCCTGCTATTTCTCTTTCCTGCCTTATTATTAGCCATCCGGCTCTTTATTAGACCATCAGGCATTTTAGACAGCCACAGTAGCACAGCTTCACAGAATTAAACAAATGCAACATAAACAAAAGTAACACACCTTAAAACATTCTACAACAAAGATCCAAGTTGGTTCCCAGAACTCACTCTTAAAAGCAAGGAACAGTGATCATTTCTGTTATCCTGAGAGCAGTGGAAACAGAAAGGGCTCTGAGGCTTCTAATAGATCCAGAATTGGCAAATTTGTTAACTCCAGATTCAGTAGAACTTCTCTCAAAAATTAATGTGGACAGTGAATGAGGAAGACATTTGACATTGACCTCTGACCTCCATACATGTGTGTGACACACATACATACACATTCATAAAAGAAACCAAGAACACAAAAGCATGTCTTGTAAAATTACATATACAAATTTCAGAAAGTGGATGCAACTCACATATAAAGCAATAATGGAGATGGTGGGAAGTTTTTCCTCTCATTATATTCATTTTCAATTTTCCAACAGCTCAAATGCTCAATACAAGTATGAACAGCTTATTATATTTAATTTATTCCTTAATAGAATTGCAGAATATTAATTTGAGGTTAGGAATAGAATAAATTCTTCTCTAGACAGTTATGTAGAATTGACACCGTCCCCTCACATCATGGCAGTCTAGTATCTGTCCCTGTGCAGCAGTCTACCAGCTGGGTGCTATACAGCTTCTATCCACTAGGTGTCAGGCTTCTCCAGTAAAACAACGCAGGAAAGTCGATGCAGACTCACCCTTACCTTGGGAAGCAGCCTTACTTCCATACTATTCTAAAGGAAGTGTGTTGTCTGTGTGTATGCGTTCATGTTTATATGTGCATATTGAGGAGGGGCAGGGTGTGAGTGTACATGGGCATACACATGCATTGAAGACAGAGGTCAACATAGAATGTTTGACTTGCTCTTTTTATTTGTCATCTGCTTCTACAAATTCTGCTTGGTCCATCACGGTTCAGCTGGATCACATTGTTTTGATGACAAGACTCTATTTCTCCAGGAAACCATCATCATCCTATGTCATTAACTTAGATGCAATCTCTCCTTCACTCATGTCCCTGCTGTTTCATTTGCCAACACATTACAACACCAGTCTTTCCAAACACGTCATCAATCTCCAGAAACGATGCTCATCTCCACTACCTTCAGCACCACATGACGCTTTTCACATAGGGATTTCTCAATGCTTCATGAACTAACTTTGATTTTGGTTTCATCCTTCCTGTCATGGAGAGGTCCTCCATCAGTTGAGGCTGTATTCTTTGTCTTTTTAAGATGTATTATTCAGTTATGTAGTTGAGGACATGACCCTTCATGAGTCCTCCTGAATTTCTCCTTCATAGCAAGAAATACTTAGGTTCTCAGAATATCAGAATAGCCATACAAAGTGCAGGTGATACAAATAGGTGTGGTGGCCTGTAACATCAGCCACTGAAAGGCTGGCATAGGGGATTCTAAATTTGATGCCAACCTGGGAAACTTTGAGATTTCTGTCTCAAAAATAGCTTTTTTAAGTAGGAAGATTAGTTGGGGGGTTAACTCAATGGTAACATGCCAGCCTATGATGTGTGAAGCTTTGTGTTCAGTCCCCAGCATCACTAAAACAAATTTCTAATGATGACGGGCTTCCAAACTAAACAAGAAGTTTCCACATATGCTTCCTTTAAAGATCAGCAAAACTGATTCACTACTGAGGAATATAATCAGTGCCTCAATCTAATTTTCCTTGCAGCAAAACCCAACCCTGCCTATCTTTCCTGTTTATCCTGATGATAAAATATTTTCAGAGAATATTCATTTGAGCAGATTTTTATTAATTTCAATATTTCTATCTGAAAACTGCATGGCAACTGACCAAACTCAACAGTAACAAATCCTATAATCATGGGAACCTAAGAAAATAAAAGACACTAGAAATTAATCAAAATAAAAAATTCCAATGAGTCCTGTTGTAGAACATTATTTTAAGGTGTGTTACTTTTGTTTGTGTTGCATTTGTTTAACTCTGTGAAGCTGTCTAAAACACCTGATGGTCTAGTAAGGAACTGAATGGCCAATAGCAAGGCAAGAGAAAGGATAGGTGGGGTTGACAGGCAGAGAGAATATATAGAAAAAAGGCAGAGGAAGAAAGTGAAGGGTTCACAACACGCCACCACGGTCGCATATACCAGGCAGACACTTCTGCCTAGCTGATTCCAAGTCAGGATAGGCATTTCCGGGTCAGGGCGTCTCTTGTAACCAGGATACCTGGCGGACCTGGACACCTCCGCCTAGCCATTTCCGGGTCAAGGCATCTTGTGTGACCAAGATCCATGATGTTTCATGGCCACGTAAGCGCACAACGTGACCATGTGATCTACGCACACGCGTGGAGTAGTGAGGTGACCTGGCCACGCCCCCAGCCGGTTTTAAAGCGGAGCGCCATATTCCCGGTCCTCTCTCTTCCTCTACTCCACGCACGTGTCTCTCCCGCAGGCCTGCGCACTCTCTATCCCTTTATCTCTAATAAACTCTTATAAGCAGATTCTGTCGTGTTTTGTGACACTTCCTTGCAGGGTAAGAACACAACGCTGCTAAATAACTAACAGAAAGAAGTAGCCAGAGAAGAAGGAGGACATCGGGGCCAGCCACCCAGCTCCATATCTAGTCACAGAGTAAGAGCGAAAGTAAGATTACAGAAGTAAGAAAAGGAAAAAGCCCAGAGGCAAACAAAAGGTAGCTGGGATCATTTAAAGTTTAAGAAAAGTTGGCTAGAAACAAGCCAATGAAGGCTGGGCATTTATAATTAAGAATAAGTCTCCATGTGTGATTTATTTGGGAGCTTGGTCACAGGCCCTCCAAAAGAGCAAAAAGAACCAACAAAAGAGTCCTTTTCTTCATTGAACAGTTATATATTTAAAATGTAGTCAATATCCAAGCAATGATTCTGGTCTACTCTCTGTCTAGGTTGAGCAGTTCTGCTCAGTCATGGATACCCCTTCCAGTGGGAAATCTCTCGACACATTTTGAGCATGCTGCCATGCATCATACAGGTCACTGAATATCCAATGACAAGCAGGCATTATCTGACACAAAATGCTGATAGTGATGACACTGAGAAACAGCCTTGTTATAGATAGCCTTCGGGAAGCTACAAAAGCAACAAAGAAAACACTAGAGGTCAGTAGGATATCATGAAATGCAGTCCCCTAGTTCCTTGGTTCCTTGGATCTCAAACCTCTGTACCTCTTGTAAGACAAGGTAAATACATTGATAGTAGGAATCATTGTTTTGACTGCTGTAGAAGGAAGGAAGATAGAATTACAAAAAGTAACATGGGGAAAGTCCGTAAGGTTGGATTTGATTTGTAGGTGATCAGTCTAAACACAGAGATATATTTTATGCTGTAATACATAGTTAACATACACTGTGCTATTGTATGTTAACTTCATGTCTTTTCCCATAGAATAAGCCTAGAAATACCCCTAGCAAAAATGATATCTATATAATAATTCCCTTCTCTATGAAAAAAAAAAAAAACAAAACAGGACTTCTTGAAAAACTGCATGATTCCAGATATGAGACCAAGGTGCTGTCCCAAAGAATAAGAATGTTCAGAAAAGCACACGAAGGTACATCAAAGGTACCTGGTTTGACAACTCTCAATTACCAAATTTAAGGCAATTAATAACATGACAATAAAGTTAACATCATGAACTAATAAAAACTATAGATTAATGAGAGATAGAAAAGCTATTATTTACTTGAGAAAGCCAGTTGAATAAACATAGAATTTGTCATATAGATTTATGAATTTTAATCCTAAACAGGGTTATTGCTTCCAGCAAAGATCATCACTACATAGCAATACCACTTCATAACAGATTGTTAGGGAAGCAGATATGTAATGTCTCCTAGAACTTCAGGATCATTTACTAGAGCAAAAAAAAAATGTATTCTACACAAAGATGCAACAGTCAGCCCTGCAGGAGGCACTCACATTCATGTGCATGGAGAGGACAGCATGGAATTGGGTGCTATTCAGGCCTGTGGTCTCAGTATTTAGGAGTAGAGGCAGGACAGCCAGTTTCAGGACAATTTGGGGCTACATCAAAAGACCATGTCTCAGGAAACAAATGGCTGGGGATGTCTCTCGGTGGAAGAGCACTTGACTAGCATGCACACGGCCTTGTAGTTCAGGAAGCACTGGAGAAAAAAGAGTAGATGGAACATCTCTGGTCTCCGATGTGACATGTTGAAGAAGACATGTCACTCATGTGACATTGCCAATATACCTTAGTCCATCTGCTTCCACCTCCCCAGATGGGAGTGCAGACATTTGCCACTATTAAACCCAACTATTACGCCCCCAACATGGAGATCCAAACTTGGGTCCTTATGTTTTGCACAGTCCTCTACCAGCTAAGCCATCTCTGCCAGTTCCTGACCTTCAGTTTTAAAACATAAAATAAGCTTTCCAAACCCCAATCTTTAAGTAAGTCTCCAGTGTTTCACCAGAGATGCACAGCTTCCTCCTCAGACTCTGCCTGGGTCTTTGAGTTATGGCTTGCCCAAAGGAAGGAGATACAGGTGGTGGTTCACACCTTTAATCCCAGCACTCGGGAAACAGAGCCAGGTGGATCTCTGTGAGTTCGAGGCCAGCCTGGTCTACAGAGTGAGTTCCAGGAAAGGGGCAAAGCTACACAGAGAAACCCTGTCTCAGGGAAAAAAAAAAAAAAGGAAGGAGATATGTCCAGGAAGCTCCAGAAGCCACAGGCACACCTGTGTGAGTCAGAATTTATGCCTAACTCAAGGTAGATTTGACACATACAGCTTCAGATGAGTTAAGCAAATCAGTTATTTGCTGGCTCTGTTCCTTTAGCATACAACAGAAGTAATTCTGTGGGAACATTCACACTTCACAAGTCAGAATTTTTATGCCTGACCATATTAGGGTTCCATTTCTGACTCTTCCTTGGAGAGTCCCCTCTGGTAATTCACTTTGAGGTTTTATCTGATTTCTTACCTAGCGCACCACACTTGTCCCTCACAGGAATCCTCAGAATACGTAAGTGTATGCATGCTTCTGTATTTGCTTCTTTGGATATTTCTGAGCTCCACCAGGAAGGGGCTGGGTCACTTGGCTCTGTGTTTAGTGCTCAGCAGGCCTGGAACTCAGCAGGAACAAGCTCCTGTAGATACAATGATTGCAGAGAGCTGTCATCCTATTCTGGGCTGTAGCAAAGAGCAAGCCCTGTACTTCAGACCCAGGCAACAGCAGGTCAAAGCCCAGATCTCTCACAGTCCCCAATATTGAAGTCATGTTCCAGTAGCCAAGCCACTGGGATCAGGTGAAACTGCTTGAATTCAAGGATGGATAGCAAAATAACATATGATCTTATTCAAAATTCAAGCTTGTTCCTCCACATTAGTTACACTCCCCTCAGCCATGTTCTCATAGACCATCTCACTGAAAACTGAACCAGTGTGCTGGGTAGAAAATTGGAAGTCTTTTTAAAACATTCAGAAAACAAACCAGCAAACACTCTAAATTACAAATAAAACTATAATTTTAATCATTTTCATGTAGCAACACATACTTTGAACATTCCATTAAAGGTCTAAACAAGAATCTGAAAGCTAATAAAAGAAGAATAGGAGGTAGTTAACTGTATTTAACTATATGTATTGTTGTTTAGTAATGGAAAAGATACTTATGGTCAAAGCACACCATTATAATACATAGCCATATATACTATAATCATATAATACAGCTATAACATATAGCAGTATGTAATGTAGTCATGTATGTGTGTATGATATATCGAGTATGAATACACATGAACATTCATGTGGCTATGTGGATACAGTTTTCCTGGAGTGTATGATGGGACAAACACAGGAGATATTCCACAGAGAGGATCCTCATGTTCAGGCATGCTCACACCAGGATGGGCTTGAGAGCCACTACTACCGGGATTTATTGTCAGTTTGAAGAGATCTGGAAGGTCAGATTCTGAAAAGGTGTGTGTGCCTGGATGCACATTTGTGCCTGTGTGCAGTGTGTGTGTGTGTGTGTGTGTGTGTGTGTGTGTGTGTGTGTGCGCGCACATGTGTGTTTATGTCTGGGTGCACATTTGTGCCTGTGTGCAGTGTGTGTGTGTGTGTGTGTGTGTGTGTGCGCGCACATGTGTGTTTATGTCTGGGTGCACATTTGTGCATTGTGTGTGACCTTGTGTGTATGTGTGTGTGTGTGTGTGTGTGTGTGTGTGTGCCTGTGCATCTCACTCTCTTTCTCTGTGTGTGTATGTGTGTACGCATTGTTCACATTTGTGCATTGTATGTGCACACATATGTACATATGTTCCTGTGTGTGTGCCTGTACATCTGTCTCTCTCTCTCTGTGTGTGTGTGTGTGTGTGTGTGTGTGTGTGTGTGTGTGTGTGTGTTTTATGGGGAAGGGTGGACAGCCTTCATGAGACTCTAACAAAAGCCTGTGGGGGAAGCTCACTGGACAGAGGCTATTTCTTCAAAGCCATAGGGGTTTGTGCTGTGTATCTTTTTCAGTTTAAGGATGCAGTATTTCATTCTCAGAAACTGGCAAGCCATATCTGTTGGGAATGGCAGAAGTCATAACGTCAGCACAGCTGCTTGACAACGGTCCAGCAAAGCTGAGCTGCATGATGGCTGCCATGCCACCTTTGGTTTTCATCTCTACCTGTTACATACTTGGGGCACTTTTAATATTTGTACAATTTGGGGTTGTTGGATTGATGGAAAATTTCTTACGAATCACATAAGCCTCCTCCCAGAAGTATTGCTTCTAAGCTTCCCCAGGAAAGTCCTGAACATACTATCTTCCCCCCACCCACTTTGAGGGAGATATCTTTATCTACTTGAAGGTCTTCCTTATGCCTTGAAGGTTGTGACACATAAGTCAGAGGTCTCTTTGAGAGGCTATGAGACATTCTTGAAACATATTTCCCTGTACTTACACAGTATTAAGATATTCAAAACAAAATAAACTCAAAAAAAGTCAACAATATTTTGTGGGCTAGAGGAGTTGACCACAGTTCAGATTTTAAGCTTCTTCCCGCTATACACTCAGGCAATTGCATGGCATATATGGCAACCAAGTTAGGTTAGCTGGTTACCTCAGCCCTACACAAGGACTATTGAAGAGCAAAGTATACAGTAGAAAGATGATAAAAGAATGAGACGTCAGGACCTCCCTTTCTTAGAAAAGTTAGCACATGCAGAGCCACTGTGGTGCCATATGACCAAGGAACAACAGAATGGCAGGATTAGACACATAAACAAATTATATAAAAAATAAACATTGTATTATGCTAGAATTTGAATAAATAACTGCAGCAGCATTAGCCTGAGAATTTTTTCTGGGCACCTTGACTATTAAGAGTTAATAATACACTACATAGAATATGACAACATATCCAGGCTGACTAGGAAATTTTGTTTTGGTCTACCATCCTTGAAGCAACCAAAGCTACTAGCCTAAGAACAGACTGTCATATATCTATAGATTCTTAAAATTTGGGTTATAGTGTTAAATCAGGAAGAATGATAACTCTGTTTATTAGTGATGTCAAAACTTGGGGGGAAATGACTGGAAATGATAACTCTGTCCTGTCACAGTTTATCAATGATGACTAAAAGATGAGCAAAAGGAAGTGAAACACATGTCCAAAACCAAAAATGATATGATCTATGTTTTGTAACATCATGAATCTATCCCTGCTTACTAAATTCTGCTAGTCAGTCAGGCTGCAAGATTCTTCTGACCTGTGTGGCCTGGCTCACTTCCTTCCTCCGCTGACTCCTTACATCCTCTGCTAAGACCTGTCCCACAAGGGATGCTTCCCATCAGAGTAAGACAAGTCACACAAAAATGTGCTTCCTCTCTGTCCATCTCTCCTGAAATGAAACTAAGAAGTGTCCCATGTCTGATTCCTCCTCTTGCCGCTCTTGCATCCACCAATCTTCAATCCCTGCCCTTATCCAGAGCTGGACTCCAGGAAGAAACTGTTGATATTTACTAACATTAAGTCATTTTTGTCCTTTGCTCTTCCTGCAATAGAAATACTTTTAAGGTTCTGTTCTGTATTCTTGATATAATCCATCTTCCATCAAACAAACATTTTTTGTTTTTTATTTTATTTTTGAGATTATAACTTAATTACATGTTTCCTCCTCCCCTTTCCTCCCGTAAAACACTCCTATACACCTCTCCATTCTTTCCTATAAATTCATGGCCTCTTCTTTCACTAACTGCATATATATCCCTATATACAATCTGCTCCTGTTCTGTTCATATAATGTTCTTTATACATATGTATTGAGGGCTGAGTATTTAGCAATGGCCAACCAATTGGTGTGCTCTTCCATGGGGCACCTGTCTAGCTCCCTGCTTTACAAAGTTGGCCACAGTTCTTTGTGTAGGGTTGAAGCCTTCTGGGTTTTTTTCCCTGTTAACTTTTTCACGTCCATTGGTGTCGTCCTTGTTCAGCTCACATTTGGGCAGTCAGGTTAGTGAGACTCTATGGGTGTAGCTTCTGATGATACTAGGAGACACAATCTCACACAATAAAAGCTGTATTCAAGAAACACACAACCAGCATCATCCTAAATGGAAAAAGGCTTGATGCAATCCCGAAGGAATCGGGAATAAGACAGGGATGTCCACTCTCCCCACTCCTTTTCAACATTGTGCCCAGATCACTAGCTGGAGTACTGAGGCACAAGAAGGAAAATAAATGTTCACATATAGGGAAAGAGGTCACACCCTTCCTATTGTTTTCTTCTTGATGATTTGGTGACTTGGAAGAATCCTCGGGATCAAGTTAACTGATCTTTCTGATTATCGAGTAGACTGATGGACAGCTTCATGACATCAGATGATTATTGAAAGGTATGTTTAAACACAGGTCGACAGTACTTAGAATCTGAATGAGGTATTTGAAATTTTCTCTCCAAATTCCAATCCCGACATTTTCTAAAAGATATATACAACTTGTAATTGAAATGATGTTTTTGTTCTAAAAATAGAATGTTACCATGGCAAAAAATAAATGGAAGTGGTCACCTGGATTACAAGGAATAAACTAAGTTATGTAAATCCTTGGGAACAAATGCTCTGAGTAAAAGAAATCCACTGGCTTCCTCGTTCTTTCTTTTTGTTTATATACCCGAGTGGTTCCCCTGAGTCTGTGACTAGTCTGGCAAAATACATAATACAGTAACATGATGTGCATAATGTGAGCCAACAATTCAGGTAATAATTATAACAAGGTGTAATACTATCACAAGACTCTGCAATGGATTCATTTTTACCGATTCCACTAAAGCCTGTTTCAGCCAAAAAGCTTCACACAAAAACTGCTTAATTCAGTATATTCTCTGACACTTGTATTCTAAAGGAAATATTAAGTCTTTCACAATCCTCTCCTTGCTTTACTAGCAACTTGGAGTCAAAATGAAAGAGAACTTTACAACTTAAATAATGACCTGGGGAAGTCTGGAAGTCAAACTTGAACCTGCTTTTGTTTGTCTTGTTGTTTGATTGTTTTAATGGAAACAAGGAAGGAGGAAGAAGGTAAGGGGAGAGGAAAGGGAGGGAGAGCATTGGGGAGAGAGGACCACCTTTTCAGGAAGTGCTCTCCAGCTCTGCTGCTGTGTGAATTTGGCACTGGGCCCTGCCTGCTTTTCACCCCCCACCTCCACTCCCTGTGCCTCTGCAAGGCTCAAAACCCTGTACTGCCTTAGAAGACACTAGTGTCAGATTCAGGCATGAGAAAATCATGACCCAGACAAACATAAACTCCTATTAGAAATAAATGCTATTTATATGATTTTACATTATTTATCATCACCACATTACTGATTACTGCTGTAAAAACTATCACCACCTTCTGAAATTGCCTCAGGAGTGAATAGTGGAGAGCAGCCTGGATTGTTACAATTTCATGGTGTGGAACCGCTCTGAGAGTGAGGAAGCATATTTCTTTTCCAGAAAGTTCCATACTTAAGTGGGGAAAATGTGAGCTCACATATAGATGCATCTCTCTCTGCTGTGGGTGTTTAGCTGCCCTGTAAAATGCATGCACTAGAAGGTTTTCTCCAGATCTATTGCTCTGACAGAGCACCAAAGGTGGGAACTTTATGGGTTCAATTTAATGTTCTATTCATTATTTTTGGCATATTTTCTGTCCTCATTCCTTGTCAGTTTTTTAAACGTTGAGATCAAAAAGATTAATTCATAACATCTCATGTCAAAATTTATCTTTCATCTTTTGCCAACATTTTCTTAAAACTGAGATTCAGCATACCTCTGCTAGTATGGGACTGTGCACAGAACCAGCCTGGGGCAGCCTCCCTGTTCCCAGAGTAAGGAAAGCTGCATGAGGAGCCAATCTGCCTTCAGCAATGGACCTCTTTATTGCTTGCTGCAGGCCTGGAATCTGTAGGTGGTGCCATGTTTTCCACAGACACTCTGAGAACAGGCGCTGGGTATTAACCTTCTGACTTCATCAATATGCTCATCTTTTCTTTTCTTTTCGTTACATACCAACCAGTTTCCCCTTCCTCCTCTCCTCCAATTCCCTACCCCCACATCCCTTCTACCCTCTGTCCCCATCCTCTCTTCCTCTCTCTCCATTCAGATGGGGCAAGGTCTGGCTTGGGAATCCACAAAGCATGGCATATCAAGTTGCATCAGGACCAAGCTCCTCCCCCCTACATCAAGGTTGGACAAGGCATCCATCCCACCATGGGGAACAGGTTCCAAAGAGCCAGCTCATGCATCAGGGACAGGACCTGGCCCCACTGCTAGGGACTCCACGAAAGACCAAACTACACAACTGCCACCCAGATGCAGAGGGCCTAGGTCGGTCCCAGGTCATCTTCCTAGCTGCCCATCCAGAGTCCCTGAGCTCCCACAAGGTCAGGTCAGCTGTCTCTGTGGGTTTTCCCATCATGATCTTGATGCTCCCTTGCTGCTATAATCCCTCTACCCTTTCTTCAAGTGGACTCCCAGAGCTTGGTCCAGTGCTTGGCTGTGGACCTCTGCATCTGCTTCCATCAGGCACTAGATGAAGGTTTTATGATGACAGTTAGGGTATTCACCAATCTGAGTACAGGGAAGGCCAGTTCAGGCACCCTCTCCCCTATTGCTAGGAGACTTAGCTAGGTCATCCTTGTGGCTTCCTGTGAGTTTCACTGGTGCCAGTTTCTCCCTAGCCCCTTAATTGCCCTCTCTATCAAGATACCTCTTTTATTACTTTCCCCCTCTATCCTGCCCCCAACTCTACCATCCTGATCCCTCATGTTCCCATCCCTCATCTCCTCCTCTATACCGCCCCACCCCCGGTTTACCCAGGACATCTCACCTATTTCCTCTTTCCAGGGAGATCCAGGCATCCCTCTTAGGGTCCTCCTTGTTACCTAGCTTCTCTGGGGCTGAGGATTTCCAAAGTGTCTGTACAAGTTTGGACTCCAACCAGCAGTGGAGGCGTGTTCCCCTTGTTCCACATCCTCTCCAATATAGATTGTCATCAGTGTTTTTTATCTTGGCCATTCTGACAGGTATAACATAGTATCTCAGAGTCATTTTGATTTGCATTTCCCTGATAGCTAAGGATGTTGAACAATTCTTTAAGTGTATCTTGGCCATTTGAGATTCTTCTGTTGAGAATTATCTCTTTAGGTCTGTACCCCATTTTTTAATTGGATTATTTGGTATTTTGATGTCTAGTTTCTTGAGTTCTTTATATATTTTGGGTATCTGTAAGATGTGGGGTTGGTGAAGAACTTTTCCCATTCTGTAGGCTACCATTTTGTCTTATTGACAGTGTCCTTTGCCTTACAGAAGCTTTTCCTTTGTTTGTATGCTACTTTGTTTGGGTTTTCTGGTTTGGTTGGGTTTCCTTTGAGGCTGTCACTCAGTATATACTCAAGGCTGGCATAGAATTCTCAGTCTTCCTGCCTCAGCCTCCTTACAGCTTGGATTACAGATGGGCACCATCATGCCAGGCTTCTTTCATCACTCCTTTAATATCTCTGTACATAATTGTGGTGATATTTTCTTTGTGTACCCCAATAAAGCTTATTTGAGGATCAGAGGAAAAAACTGGCCACTATACTAAACATAGAAGTCAGGCAATGGTAGCACAGGCCTTTAATCCTAGCACTCAGGAGACAGATTAATCTGGATCTCTGTGAGTTCAAGGCTATGCTGGGAACAGAGCCAGGTGTGGTGGCACACGCCTTTATTCCCAACACTAGTTGGCCATAGTGGATGGAGGTCTGCACAGACAAACAGGAAGTGATGTGACTGGGCAAAGAGAAGAAGTAAGAAGACAGAACACAGAAAGGCATATAGGCATGGGTATACAGGAAGGGGCTCTCGGGCTGAGGATGTCCTAGGGTAAGAAGTTTTGGCTGTGGCTTGTTCTATTCCTCTGATCTCTTGGCTTTCACCCCAATACCTGGCTCTGGGTTTTTGTTATTAATAAGCAATTCTAAATTGCTAATAATTTATTTAGCAATTCATCTTACACATGATGTATTACAAGTAATGACAGTGTAGCAGTGGCTCAGTAAAGATCAATTTCTGTTCTTCCAAAGGGCCCAAGTTAGGTACCTAGCACCATCAAGTGGTTCACTACCGCCTGTAATTCAGCTCCAGGGGATCTGGCAGCCCCTTCTGGCCTCCACAGGTACTACACAGAGACACACCACATACACAGACATAATAAACATAAAAATAAATCTTTTCTAGTGAAACAAATTATATCCAAGGTTAAGCATTAAAAAATGTAAATGTTGATAAATAGTAATATTTTTATTAAGTACAAATAAATTTTAAAACCAAAGGTGTCAGGCTAGAGAGATGGCTCAGAGGTTAAGAGCACTGGCTGTTCTTCTAGAGGTCCTCAGTTCAATTCCCAGCACCCACATGGTGGCTCACAACCATCTGTAATGACATCTGGCTCCCTCTTCTGGCCTGCAGGGACACATGCAAACAACACTGTATATATAATAAATAAATAAATCTTTAAAAAAATAAAACCAAAGGTGTCAAAATGAAAACAATATAGTGTTATTCAATTTTATGGTAACTTTGCATACCTATCTATGTATTCCACATTCATTTCAGAATTTTTAAATATATAAATATATTTTTATTTGAAAAAAATATTTATTATTTGAAATGAAGAAATTTTTCTTTGTGCTAACTCCTTTGAATCTATTGTTAGCTTTTTTAAAACTCAATTTGTAAGGGATACTTGTAATGTTATTGAGAATTATAATTTCTCTTTATTGCTTTTCCAATTGCATTTGGGGTGAATTCTTTTGAATTTTACACAGATACATCCCTTTTTCTCTTCCCCTCATCCTCCTTCCCTTCCTTCTCCTCTCTCTCTCTCTCCTTCCTGTCTCCCAGCTTCAGCCTATCCCTTTTCCTCTCTTGTTATTTTGCTTGTCTTTATTAGACAATAGAATTCTATTTACACAGTCAGTCTTTGGATGTTAGGAAATGTATCATGGTGGATGATGGTTAGGACAGGGGACTTTTGACACATACATATGCATGTATCAGTTTTGAAGAAATATGAATGCTAGTCCAATTTTTACTCCATTGTATTTTCCTCTATTAAGCCAGATACATTACTGTTGAAACTAAAATACATTAACCAAAGACATAAATGTGCTCACACACTCAGCAGTCATTTTATAGACATCAGTGTGCTTACATATCCACCAAACATTTTATATTAAAGCTAAGCTCTACCACATTACAGAAGAAAGATATTGTCTTACTCTTGAATAAGGCTTAGACTGCTTACTGTAGCAATTCAATAGACATGTAAGGTAAACAGTGAATTCCCAGTTAGCTCAGAACAGATTCTTCCCCTCAAGGAGAAGCAGAAAGAACCACAGCAAAGAGAATGGGTTGGAAAAGTGGTGTACAACAGAGAGAACCAGTAAGAAGAGAGACTTGTGTGTGATCACAAGAGGTAAGGTGACATGGAGTTTAAAATACAAGACAGAGAACTAGAGGAATAAAATACTGAGTGTTAAGACAAAATTAAAACTCCAAATTGTCCAAATTTTCCCTTCAAGTAGAGAGAAAAAGTCAGAATTACTTGAATTTTAGAAAAGAAAATCCTGGCTGAAGAAGGAAGTTCCTAAAGACCATGACCAATACAATCACTCAGAGACAAATCCATTTATGAAAGGGCTTCAAAGTTATTCTAACAGATTTTCCTTTAGCAATATTATGTGTGCTTTGTGATTCCAAAGGCACCCCATAAAAAGTCTCGGCTAACTCAAGTTCATGATTGTACTTGCTGGTAAGTGCCAGGGCTGGTGTCTCATGGCCAGCAATCTTCCCATCAGCAGGGCTGGCTGACACGCCCTCCTCAAGCATGTACCTGGCATACTTATGGAGGGGAACTTGTTGGTAACACTCAGCTCCTCCAAGGACTGTTCTATCTGTATGGCCCACTTGAATCAGAGCAGGATGGTTTGGTGCATGGCCTCTGTGTTTCCCATCTAAAAATAACCTTAGAGCTTTGAAATATTACTTTTATGGAAAGTAGTTTGTAAATTTATGTCTCTCTTCCCTGGACACCCCCATCCACCCACCCCACTCCCACTTCTGATCATGGAGCATAGATGAAAAGATTTTAAAACAAGAGGAAAAATACCCTGTTTTGAAATGAAAAAATCAGCAAGCTTAAGTCTTTCAAAACCATGGAATACTACAATAAAACATACAGCATCTTTGTTCTCCAATGCACTCCATCTGTTCATTCATTCATTCATTCATTCATTCATTCATTCCTTTTTTCCCTCACGCTAGGCCAGTATTGTCTTCTTGTACTTTTATGGCTGCTCTCAGCACTACTTAATTTAGGAACTAATGACTCAGATGTCAGCTAAGGCAGTGGAAGGTATTTATAACAAATTTGGGAGTGTGTTACTGGGGTGTACTTGGCACAACACAGAACCTGCAGAATTACCAATTAACTAGTAAAGTTTTAATTGCACACCATGTCCTTCAGCATATACCACTGATTGTTTTTCACTTCCATCAAAATGTGATCACTGAATCCTACCTAAAGTTATTATGAATAAATCTAAATTATGAGGTTATAGAGATTGAGAAATAATCTAATTATAGGGAACAAGTATCTTTGGAATGATTCACTTGACTAAGTGATGAAACACACACAGTTGAGGGAAGTGATTAATATTCAATATATTGCTAGAATATTTAAAATTGTATGGGAACAAATGTTTATCAAATTCTGACATGAGCAGAAGATGAACTTAGTCGGGAATTGTATTGTTTCTCTGACTCAAATTAGAGATGTAATTAAAATATTAAAAACTATAAGGTGCACATTCAAACTGTTTCTCTAGATAATTCTTATCAAATCAAACAGGAGGTGTAATGAGGCTGTAAAATTGTACCACAAAAAGACACATTAGGTAACTAGTTCCACAGACAAATTAAATAAGGCATAAATATCTGTCTTTCTTCAAGGCAGAAAGAGAAGAATAAAAAATAGAGAGGCCAGCAAAAGACAACAGGACCCAGAGCATGCTTGGTACATTGCTCCTTGATTTGACAGGTACACAGGTCTGCTATACATATAAAGTTACAAGTATAAAATTAACCATTTATCTACTACTTCCTTTGATGTTAACTTTGGATTCTTCTTAGAGCCTCTTGAAGAAACCATTTTGCAGTGAAGGAAACTGAGCTCTTAAGTATTGTTGCCCTGCCAAAGATTGTCAGCTTCTGTGTTTATTGAGTTAGAATTTCTACTTAGGTCTGCCAGTACCCAATTTTGTGCTTTTTCCTTTATATTTTCATGGGATCCTCCAAACTCAGACTTTATATTAAGCATACATGGAAGCCAGAAGAAAGGGAAACTTGATAATGACATGAAGAAAATAATAATTAGCACCCTTTGGGGTTTCCATGGGAATTAAATTATCAGGATGCTTTATACATACAATTCACACTGAGAAGGCTTGCTTCCTCTTGGAAGAGACAAACAGATCTTAGAAATAATTCGGTAACTAATCATTTTCAATAAAGCTGCTTATGGTGGTATTTTATTTGTACTGAAATGTGATTTTAATTGTATGTTAGTAAATAAAGTTGCCCAGGGGTCAGAACTATTAGAGCCATAGAAAGAGTGTAGCGGTGGTGGCGCATGCCTTTAATCCCATAGATCTCTGTGTGTTCAGGGATACAGCCAGCATTAAAGACATATGCCTTTAAGACCTGGAGGGCTGTACTTACAGTCAGTGACGAGGCAGTCACGTGTTTGGGTTTACAAACAATGAGAAGGCAGAATAGAAGACTATATTAAAGACAATCACACAGGAAGTAGGTCTCTTTCAGAGAGGTAGGAGCACAGCAGGAAGAAGTGTAAGATTTTAGCTCTGACCTCTGACCTCTTGGCTTTCTCTTTTACATTGGTTCTGTGTTTCTTATTTAATAAGATGGTTGGCTACATCTATAGTTGGTGCCCAACGTGACAAGGATCCATTAAAAACCACTTGGCTTGGTGGCAGGTGCAGTTTCCCGCAAGGGCAGCCGGCTCCCTAGTCCGGGCCCAGGTCTGCTTGGCCACAGGCCAGACTAACTGTGAGCTACTTGCTTAAAGCCGGTGCTACAAACAACTCAGGTCTGACCTGCAGAACAGGGCCCCTGCCTTAAAGCCAACGCACGTGGTTGGAGCTTAAGGAAGCCATAGTCAAGCCTTGACTCGATTCAAGAGGGAACACATGGCTGGATTTAAGCTTTACCTGGCTACACTTTCTTGCTCTCTCTCTCTCTCTCTCTCTCTCTCTCTCTCTGGATTCACACCTCGGACACTAGGTGGCTGTTTTGAAATTCGCTCGGATTCCTACTGTTCTACACAGATTTGGTAAGTCACAACATATCAGATATTTTAGAGGAAACTATTTAAAAGAGAAATTTTTTCCACATTAAAAAAAATGGGTTTTATGTGTACATTGGAAGAAAATTGGGTTTTATTTGAAATTTTAGGCAGTCTGACAATGGAACAACTATATGAGAAGATTAGTATTGTTGGAATTATGCAGTTTATCACTATGCTTATCCTCATTTTACTATTTAAAAAGATAGTTGATTTAAGTGCCTGGATGACAGCTTTAGAAAAACTTGTTAAACCTGTAAAAATTCAGACAGAAGAAATTAACAGTGAAGTTGTTTCAAGTTTGGATCATAAGGTTACAGAAAGAAAGCCTGTTTTCTCCCATTCACCCTTAATTTATCCTGTAACCGTACATCAGTTGCCTAATCAAATGACTTCACAAAATACTTGGGCTCCAATTGAAATGTTGGATTTATGAAGGTTTAAGGAGACAATAGTATCTTATGGCATGTATTCCCCATATGTAAAGCAAATGTTAAACTCTTGGTCAACATATAATAGGATTGTACCACAAGACTGGCAGGACCTTGCACAAGCTGTTCTGGAACCCACCCAAAGGTTACAGTGGCTAACTTGGTTCAAGGATGAAGCTAAAAACATAGAAAAACAATGGAGGGATAAAGGAATACAAGTTTGCCAGGATCAGCTTATTGGAGAAGGCCAATATGTTTCAGCACAAACACAATGTTTATATGATGTCCAAACCCTAATTTTATGTTGAACAGTAACCTTGAATGCATGGGACAGAGTTGAGGAACCAGGAAAAAAACTGAGTCATTTACAAAGGTTATTCAAGGCCCAAAAGAATCTTTCATGGATTTTTTTTTTTTTTTTTTTTTTTTTTTTTTTACAAAGACTGGCTTCAGCAGTAAAGAGAATGGTCTCGGATTCAGAAGATAGTAAGATAATAATTGAATATTTGGCCTTTGAGAATGCAAATGCAGCATGCAAAAGAATAATAAGGCCATTAAATGCAAGATCTGCACCTTTGAAAGATTGGATTAGAGACACAGTTAATGTTGAGGCTGATGAGCATGATGATATGTGGGTAGGAGAAGCAATTTCAAAAGGTTTGAGGAATGTTAGATGTTTTGGATGTGGAAAGCAAGGACATTTGAAAAGGGACTGTAAACAGGTCATTCCTAGAAACAATGTTTCTTCAAGGAACAATGGCAACAGAATGCCCCTTCCTTCTGGAGTATGCAGAAGGTGAGGGAAAACACTGGACCAACGAATGTAGATCAACAAAGGACAGACAGGGTAATCCTTTGCCTCAGTCTTTGGGAAACTCCCAGAGGGGCCTCATGCAGGCCTCCATAGCAAATCCAGTTCAAACCTTTCCTGCAGCCATAGAGGAAATCCCTGCTCTGAGCGATTAAATAACCAAATGCCTATTGGAATAAACCATGCTGGCCAGGATGATGAAACAGAGAGAATAGAAAATTCAGGAGAAAACATAAAGAAAATGTTTTGGCAAACTTCTACTAATGAACAAAGACCAGAATTAACGATAAAAATAAATCGTGTTTTGTTGTCTGGTCTGGTAGACACAGGTGCGGACGTTACCATAATTGCACCAGAATTTTGGCATCCAACTTGGTCTCTTCAGGAGGTAAACGTTCAACTGTTAGGAAATGGGACAGTATCTCAGGTGAAACAGAGTGCAAGATGGCTGGAATGTATAGGTCCAGAAGGACAGAGAGGAAAATTAAAACCATATGTGGCTAACATAGCTATGAACCTGTGGGGTCGAGAGTTGTTGCAACAATGAAATACTCATATTAACATCCCTCCAAACTCAGAAACAAATCATAAACTAGCACATGTTTCTGAGAGAAATATTAGAAGATATTATTCTAATGAGTGGTCACCAGCCATTCATATTATACAAGAACAGAGCACAACAATGGATGATCTTCCAAAGACAACAACAGCTCTACCTTTAAAATGATTAACAGACAAGCCTGTATGGGTTCAACAATGGCCTTTAACAACAGAGAAACTCCAGGCTTTAGAAGATCTGGTAGAAGAACAGTTAAATGCTCAGCATATTGAAGAATCTTCCAGCCCTTGGAATTTTCCTGTATTTGTTATTAAAAAGAAATCTGGTAAATGGAGAATGGTAACAGACCTTAGAGCAATTAACAAAGTAATTCAGCCGATGGGCTCTCTACAATCTGTAATTCCTTTGCCTAATCTGTTACCAAAAGGATGGCCTCTCATAGTTATTGATTTAAAAGACTGTTTCTTTTCAATACCCTTACTAGAAAAAGACAGAGAAAGATTTGCTTTCACAGAGCCTACTTATAATAATTTTCAACCTGTTAAAAGATTTCAATGGAGGGTCCTCCCACAGGGAATGTTGAATAGCCCAACTCTGTGCCAATATTTTGTACAACATCCATTGGAAGTGATATGTAAATAATTTCCTAAATCTATAATTTATCATTATATGGATGATATTTTACTAGCTGACTCAAATGCAGATACTTTAGAAAGAATGTTTGAAGAAGTAAAGAAAATTTTGCCTTGCTGGGGATTACAAATTGCTCCTGAAAAGATACAAAGAGGAGATTCTATTAATTATTTAGGATATAAAATAGAGCTACAAAAATTAGACCCCAAAAGGTACAAATTAGGAGAGATAGACTACAGACTCTTAATGACTTTCAAAGATTATTTGGAGATATTTCTCATCTACGAACTATTGTTGGGGTAAAAAATGATGAACTGACTAATTTGTTCAAAACCTTAGAAGGTGACAAGGACTTAAATAGTCCAAGAGAATTATCACCTGAAGCTGAGAAAGAATTGGCCTTGGTAGAAAAGGAAGTACATGAAGGGCACATGGTTCATATTGATCCAAAGCTGGATTGCATTTTGGTTGTTTTACCTTCTAGGCATTCTCCTACTGGAATATTAATGCAGAGGGAAGATATTATATTGGAATGGATATTTTTACCAAATAAACCAAATAAAAAATTAAAAAATTATGTGGAAAAAATCTCTGACTTGATTTACAAAGGAAAATTGAGACTTCATCAATTAGCAGGAATAGACCCAGCAAAAATTGTCATACCTTTAACTAAGGAGGACATTGAAAAATTATGGACAAAAAAATGAACCTTGGCAAAGGGCTTGCAGTATTTTTTTTTTGGAGAAATTAACAGTAAATATCCCAAAAGCAATTGAATTGATATTATAAAGAGAGCTGATTGGATCTTGCCTCTAATTGTACAGGAAAAACCCATATCTGGAGTTTGTACATTTTATACAGATGCCAACAAACAAGGAAAGGCAGGTTACAAATCAGAAAATTTAAGTAAAGTGGTTCAAAGTCCTTATAATTCAGTTCAAAAATCAGAATTGTATGCTATTCTGTTGGTATTAATGGATTTTTCAGAACCTCTCAACATAGTAACTGACTCTCAGTATGCTGAAAGAGTGGTACTACATATTGAGACTGTAGAATTTACCCCTTTTGCTTCAGAATTAACTTCACTATTTATTCAATTACAAGATACAATCAGGAAAAGGAGTCATCCTTTATATATAACTCACATTCGATCCCATACTGGTCTGCCACGCCCTCTAGCACAAGGCAATGATGAGATTGATAAATTATTGATAGGAAATGTGCTGGAGGCCTCAGAATTTCATAAAAAAAACATCATGTCAATAGAAAGGTTTAAAAAAGGATTTTTCCATAACCTGGCAACAAGCCAAAGAACTAGTAAAGAAATGTCCTACATGTTCCTTCTACAATCAAACTCCATTACCAGCAGGATGTAACCCAAAGGGTACTCAGAGGAATGAAATCTGGCAGATGGATGTGTTTCACTTTTCAGAATTTAGGAAACTGAAATATGTACACCACACCATCGATACTTATTCAGGATTTCAATGGGCAACTGCTTTGTGTTCTGAAAAAGCTGATTCTGTAATGACTCATTTGGTAGAAGTTATGGCCATCATGGGTATACCTGCACAAATCAAAACTGACAATGCTCCATCATATGTCTCTGTTAAAATGAAACAGATTTTTGTTTATTACAATATAAAGCATATTACAGGTATACCACATAATCCTACAGGTCAAGCAGTTATAGAAAGATCAAACAGAACTCTAAAGGATATGCTAAATAAACAGAAAGGGGTAACAAAAAAACCCAGAAATAGACTCTATTATATTTGAATTTTCTTAATGCTAATGAGAAAGGAACAACAGCTGCAGAAAGACATTGGATAATAGAAAAAACTACAGAATTAAATTAGCCTATATACTTTAAGGATGTGCTGACCTCAGAATGGAAAGCAGGGTATGTATTACGTTGGGGATGAGGTTTTGCTTTTGTTTCTACAGGAGAAGATAAGCTGTGGGTACCATCAAAATTGATAAAGTTTCGATTTGAACAAGAGAAACCTCTTAATTAGAGGTTCATCAACCATCATTTAAACTAACTTGTACCAGTAACACATTCCTTTTCGTTTAATCAGATAATAACTTGCCAAAAAGGAACATCCCCAAAATTAGTCTTGGGGAAAGGTTTTTGTTCTTGTCTTTTAGGAGAATGAAGGTTAAGGAATCTGAAGAACACAAGACAAATGAGACAACTGAAGAAAAGGGACAAATCATCTATCCCAGGAAACAGAGTGAAATAGCGTATGGGTATATATTATCTAAAAAAAAATTATGTTTTCCTAATTGTTTGTTTCTGCTTTTCTTTAAAGATTTAACACTATTGGTCTTCTAATAGTCCTAGTTCAATTAAAATTTAAAGCTGACTTTGGATTTGGAGAATGGATCTCTCCTTCTTTAACCTCAAGCATGTTGTTAAAAGGAAAATGCAAACTCCCTTTATCATGCCAGAATAAAAGAGCCATCTTCTGCTATGGGACAGGACAAAAGCCAAATTAATTAAGGGAATACTCTATTACTAATCTCAACTCTTTGATCCTATTCTGATTCTTTAAACTTTTCTTAAAGTATGAATTTTACATCAAAATTTACAAGATTAACATATATAGATATATATACATTTTAAACTTTGTTAAGATATGAGTGGTCATATAGAGTACTAACTAATTCTAGAAAAAAAGGCTTCAATTAGCTGCATATATATGTCTTTGTGTTTGAGTCTCTTATCAGTTTTCTGCAGGAAATCATCGACAGGCCTAATATCAACTGAAGTCTCCAGGAAGAAGATGGGACCCCACAACAACAACAATTCCACATGGACTATAATAATATCACTAAGGTGAAAAATATCATCTACAGATCAGCTTTGAACTACAAGGTGCTCAGAGAAATTTTGAGATGACTAGCTGAGATGATCCAGTCTCAAAGACTACTTGAATAAGGACTTGAAATAAACCCTGAACTTTGTCATTATACACAGACTGGATAATGAAGGATATAGTTACCTTTCCTAGAATTTGAAAACTAACCTAAATTTTTCTTTCAGGATAAAGATAACTTCGCCCATACCCAGCAATAAGCAATTTTAAGAATTCGACGCCCACATTCCCAAAGAGGTGGTGTGGGGTGGGTGTTTTTATTTTGGTCCTTTTAATGGGTTTTGGGTCTGGGATAATTATCATTGTGTAGGGGGGTTGGTTACAAGTTGTTGTCAAGTGTTAGGAAAAAGGCTAAGCAAAGGAGATTAGATTTAAGGTTCTTGTTTAAAGAAAGAAAGAAAGAAAGAAAGAAAGAAAGAAAGAAAGAAAGAAAGAAAGAAAGAAAGAAAGAAAGAAAGAAAGAAAGAAAGGAAGGAAGGATAGAAGGATGGAAGGAAGGAAGGAAGGAAGGAAGGAAGGAAGAAAAGAAAAGAAAAAGACAATTACTAGTTTTGAATACTTTACATTGGATTGGATTGTTTTATATTGTAAACAAATTTGAAATTGATATTGTTAGAAAATGCTATATGTATATTTCTAATTGTATTTATACCATTCATTTAACAATTTAATGCAATTTTCTGATCCTTGAATGTTATTATTATCAACTATTAGGATATAAATAAATGAAAGTTAGTATTTAGTCATTACAATAGAACTTGTAGTCATATTAGATATGTTTTAAAAATTGAGCAGATATATTTTAGATAGACAGGTCATCTTCAAACCCTTCAGAGATCTACAGAATATGGCATTTAAAATGTTTTGATAACTTAGAAACTTTTTCTTTTTTGAGACATGTCGGCTCCTGGCAGTACCAATCTATTTCAAAGAAAATATGGGCATTGAAGAAACTGCATATGGAGTTAATTTTCATTGTGGCAAAAGTTAGCCACTGGACAACAAAGTATCCTCGAATCAACAGGACAAAATTGACAGACAGAACACGAAACAAAGGACTACTGATTCTTGCCAAAACAAGTGTGGTTATGGCTTTATCAAAAGGCATCTTCTGAGGCCAGGATAATATGGCCCCATCCCTGAAGTGGCCTTCTTAATCTGGAAAAGGTACAGTGCCCTTTTCTTCGAAGGCAGCTTAACAGACAGTGGGCCGATGGCTTCTGTTGTGCAATGGAACAGCAGCTGAAAGCTCATGCCTCTCAATAGTAGAATGGCATTTGATAGAGGGATATGGAGAAGAAGGGGATGCTGAGATGAAGCCATATATACACAGCCAAGAAGAATGGACAGCTGAATTCAAAAACCGTCAACTATTTCCAGAATTCAAAATCCTGAATCATGACAGGACACTAGTGGAATTCAGGTGTTTCTGGTACATGAACTGCTCTCACCAAATGTGAGGTCGAACTGTTGACCTTGTGTACATCCTACTTCACAAATGAGTCTGTCAGATACGCTAGGCCTATAGGCTGAAGATGATGCCCCAACACTGCGGAGAATCCTCAGGAGACTGCCCAGGCAGCTGGCTGTTTCTGTCAACTCATCAATTTTTTGGAAGTTGCTTGCATGCACTTCCTGTTTTTATTTTTGTTAGCTAATATTATTTCCTTCTTGGGTCTCTGAGGGAGTTGAACATTAGTTAGTTATAGTTGAAGATTAATTAGGATAGAAAGTGAATTAGATACATTTTGGACTTACCAAAATAGGATAGATAATGAAATTATTTTCTGTGATTTGTCAAATCCAAATGGACTAGACATTGTTTAGGTATTTATTACTTGTATATATTGTATATAGTTATTGTACTTTTGTATATAGTTTTTCTTATGTTAGTTATAACCTTTTGCTTTTTTTCTTTTTATTAAAATAGAAAAGGGGAAATATGGTGGTATTTTATTTGTACTGAAATATGATTTTAATTGTATGTTAATAAATAAAGTTGCCCGGGGGTCAGAGCTATTACAGCCATAGAAAGATTGTGGCAGTGGTGGCAGTGCACACCTTTAATCCCATAGATATCTGTTTATTCAGGGATACAGCCAGCATTAGAGACATATACCTTTAAGACCTGGAGGGCGTTACTTACAGGCAGTCATGTGTTTGGGTTTACAACCAATGAGAAGGCAGAACAGAAAGACTATATTAAAGACAAACACACAGGAAGTAGCTCTCTTTTGGAGAGGTAGGAGCACAGCAGGAGGAAGTAAGTGTAAGATTTTAGCTCTGAGCTCTGACCTCTTGGCTTTCTCTTTTACATTGGTTCTGTGTTTCTTATTTAATAAGACAGTTGGTTACATCTACAGCTGCTTCTTAGGAAAAAAGGCAATCTTAGTCATAAAAACTTACTAATCAAATTCCTAGTAGCTCAGAAGCTGCCTAAGAAACATGTGTTATTCCTCTTAATTTTTTAACTAAGTACAGTTAATAGCATTTTACAGCTTTAACTGTTTTAACTGAGCTTAGCAGGAACGAGATGGATATTCTATAGGAAACAGATGAAAGACAAAGAATTAAAGGACTGGATGCCCTACTCTTTACTGTACCTACAGTGAACAAATTATACAAGTTCACAAAATCCAGATGAATTAAAGAATATACAGAGATTTCAACATAAACTGCCGAACAAAAGGATGCCCTTGATGCTCTTGTGTGAGATAAAGAAGGGTAAAAGATGGGCTGTCTTGGAAATGCTGGGGTTTTACACTCCTCTTTTTTGGTTGATGCTTGAGGACTCTGAATCACCAGAGTCAGCAACCTCCAGCTCAGCCTTGAGGATGACCATGGTGGCCACAGGTCCTCTAGTGATGATGTCCGACAATGAGTCCTCTAATGGTGCAGCAACAGTGGTTGCCGAGCGCCGGGCTCAAGCGCCGGGTTCGAGTCCTGCTTCATCCGGTATGGCTGGACTATTGTGCACTAGCCAGATCTGGAACAGAGGGAGTGGGGGAAGTGGGGGGGTGCATGGGAGGGTAAGGAGGGGAGGAGTGGAGCCCGGCCAAGCACAGCTGGGGCCGAAAGAGGATCCTGAGCAGAGGCAAGTATGATGGGAAAGCTGGGAGGCTATGTTGGTGGACAGCTCTTTTATTCAGAGGGGGCAGGGACAACTATACCCCAGGAAGAATGGTTGGCTGGTTGGATCCATGTGGTGATATGTCACTGGCTGGGCAAGAACATATTGCATATCCGGGAGCCACAGGGGCTAGGGGAAGGAACCTTATAATATCTTATAGAAAAGAAAGGAAGTCCAGCCTGGGATGTTTCAAAGTTCGATAAGCAGCAACCAGTCTCCATAGCCTTGGAGACCTACGAGCTTATCAGTTGCTACCTGCACATGGTGGAAGGGAAGCCTGTCTGCCAGGATCTGCTCGCACCTGAGTGGGGCGGGGCAAAGTCAAATGCCTGTTGCTCTCAGGATGAGAAAACCTGGGGTTTGAGGTACAGCTCTTAGCTTTAGACCAGCCCCACAGTCAAGGACACCAAGGCAGCCTCTGCCCAGGAAATCCTCTCCATCCACAGCTCATTTCTTTATAAAAACAGTCTGCACCCCCCAGATTTCAAGCTACTTTGATTAAAAAATCCGTTCATCCTTTATTTTCACCTACTAGCCTCATTGTGCCTCCAGAAATCCTACCAGATTAGCCAATCTCTCCTTCCAGATGGCATCCAAATATTTTATCCAGTCAAACATTCTCCAACTCAGGGCCCCTTTCTCAGCCATTGCTCACCACACCCTTTCTGTCTCCTCTTCACTCTGCTTGTTCTTACTGTGAGAAGTTTGAAATTTACAGCACCTCCGTTAAACTGCTTTGCAGGCAGAATCCATGGGAACACAAACAACCTGTACAACAGGCAATGTAATACCAAGGAGAAAAGTACTATGTTTGCACAAAAATTCAGACTCACCATATCCTACTGAGTGGGTGACAGTTTAAGAAATCATAGATAAATGCCTTCATCCCCATTGTTGGATTAATGTTAACTATTAACAGGGGAAATGAGTTGAATATGATGTTTAGACCCATTTCTCTATACTCATGATCAGATAATCAAACTATAATGGCACTCATTTATAAAGATCTTAAAACTTTCCAAATTGTCCAATTTTATCACTCAAGTATATTGAAATACACAGTGTTCATATGTAATTATGAAGGTTATATTAGGCAGATGTTATTTAGTATACTTCAAATTTTTTATTTAAAATTTGTTTCTAATTAACTTTTTGGTAATTCCATACATGAATGCTATATTTACATATTTTCACCCCCTTTCCTTCCAACTCCTCCTATGTCCTCCAATAACCTTCCAACCTCATTAATAATTGTTACAAATATGCATGCACATACATACATGCACATACACACATGCACATATGCACATATATGTATATCCTGCTGGTCATTGTTATGGTTCGTGGGCTTAACATCTGAGTAGGACTATTGTTTGCTTTTTTTCCCCCTTCCAAGTCAGTCTGAGGTCAGTTCGTCCACGTCCTGTGTGTCCGTGTGTGCTGTTTGCACAATTACAGTCTAACCTTCAGTTTGTGGGAGGCAGCCAATGGCAACAGCAACAACTGATATTATTGGAATCACCGGACTAACGTCTTGGGGAGGCAATGAAAGAAGGATTTGAATTCTTTGGCTCTCCAGTAACTCCGGTAGACTGGCTGTCAGCAAAGTCAAAGCATTATTTCCACTCTAAACTCTCTGCATCTGACTTCCCTCCTCAGCCTTTTGGGAGGCACTGTCCTTCTGGTTACATAACCAGAGTCATACTTAGGTGAGGAGGGAGCCACCAGGCTGTCGCTCACAAAGAGGGAAGGAGCGAGGGAGGGCTGACTCTCCCTAAACACCCACATCCCACCACTCCTGGGAACATGCCTCCAGCTCCTCATCCTCAAGGGTGCTTCCAGCTCCACAGGCTATGATTATGATTATGATTCCTAGGAGTCACTTGGAACCTTTATGGTTATGTTGAGGGAAGAAAGAAACAAGTGGGATTCTTAAGCTACTAAAGTTTCAGAACATTTTAATAGATTCATTTTCATTATTTTTGACTATGCATAAGTGTATGTATCTGCATGTGGGCATGTGCATGGGCCAGGTGTGTCAGATCTCCTGAATCTGCAGTTGCAGCTGGTTGTAAGCCATCTGATCTAGGTGCTGAGAACTGAACTCTGGTCCCTTGGAGGACACAAGTGCTCTTAACCACCCAACCATCTCTCCAGCCCCAAAATCTTTTCAACAACATTAAATATAGACATGGATCCCATATTTACATATTGATTATATTAATTATTTATAATTAATTTTTAAATTACAAGCCAGAATCAACTTTGTTATAATGATTAATCATTCCCTCTGAGCTATCTATCCCCTCCTACAGAAATGACTAAATCATATTGAGAGAGCCCCACTAAGACAAATTTCTTAGACTTGCCTGCAATTCCCAGCTGATTTAAAAACACTAGTGAATTTCTTATAAAGTGATTGGGTAGAATGCAAATTCTGCCGTTGGATCAGAAACTTCTTGGTGGCAGAAGCCCTTTATCTTTATCTGACCCATAGCCATTCAATTTTTTAAACAACAATTCTTTATTCAACAGTCAAAAAGAGTATCTGAAACACTTCTGACTGCTGGAAGCCCTGGGCCTTTGCTGAGCAAAGGACCAACTAAACATATCCACTTATATTCTCATACTTCTTATCTATCTATGACTTACATTTCAGGAGGCACAGGTTTACATTTTGAGAAAACTTAAGGAGAAATGGGTCTTATTTGGGGAGTATGTAAAGTTGCTAATCCATGACACCTGTTCTACATCACAAAACCTATGTTTGCTCATCTTTGAAAGCTAAAAATGAACAGACATGGGCAGAAACGAAAACTTCCAATTACCCAAGGACTAGGTTGCTCTCTTTGAATATATCTCCCTATTCCCCTCTTACCTGCTCTGCAGAACAGAACTAAAGGAACTTTGACTTTTTACATCGCTTGTAAAGAAGACAACTCCCCAGGAAACCTCAGATGAACATGGATAATTCCAGTTTACCAAAGTCTGTGAAAATCTCCATAACACAGCAGTACTCGGAATTACAGGCAAGCTGTAAATGCCATTGACATACTTTTTTCCCTTTGAGAGACACTGTGACCTCTGGCCTCAGAAGAGCTACAACCAGGGCTGACAGGCGAGACAGGAGAGAAGAGAAGATCTCAGTCTTACAGACAAAAGAGGACTCTGTATTTGCAGCAGAGAGAGCCTGCCCCTCCACCCAGGGCTCAAATACAAAACAATCGATAATGACACCACAAGCCTTTTGGTTGCTTCCTTCCAGTGTGTCCAATAAATTTTCTGTTCTATAATAATGACATAGGATTAGACTGAAACAGAATTATTAAGTAGTTTATTTCAAGTTAAGACAAGAGAAATATTTACTTACTTACTAATTATAGCTAGCACAGTGGAGACCCTGGCAGCGAAAGTAGCTACCACAGTTAATTAATTTTTCATTCTATTGGGCATGATAAATTTAATTCAATAGTTATATACAGTTCAATTGGCTTTGAAAACTATAAATTTATAAACTCAAGATCCATTTGCTTTTGGGATACCATCTTACAAGGACTCCAATTTGCAATAAGGCTCGTTAAGGAAGGGAATGGCTCAGTTGCCTTTAGCCTACTGGCTATGTGTTGTTTAGGACTTATGTTGGTCTTTTCTGTGTCAAACACACAGATTGCAAGTCCAGTGCCACTTTGAGATCTTTGGGAACAGTTAACTCTGCAGCTCACACACACATAGGGCTTGAAGGACAGAGAGGAAGGCTGAAGCCATATGTAGCAAATGTAGCAGTAAATCTTTGGGGACAAGATCTGTTACAACAGTGGAATACCCAGATTAAAATTCTTACACTCTCAGAAAAGGAATACAGACCAATGCATGTTTCTAGGAATAATATCACAACATGCTATAAAAAACAGTCACCAACCATTCGGGCCGTATACAAACAGAGCACAACTGCTGCTGAACTCTCAAAAGTATCAACTTCCTTACCTTTAAAATGGCTAACTAATAAATCTGTCTGGGTCGGACAATGGCCTTTGACAAAAGAGAAGCTACAAGCTTTAGAACAACTGGTTCAAGAGCAGTTAAATGCTCAACACATTGAAGAATCTACCAGCCCTTGGAATTCTCCTGTATTTGTTATTTTAAAATGTCTGGTAATTGAAGAATGCTGACAGATCTGAGAGCTATTAATAAAGTAATTCAGCCAATGGGCTCCCTACAGACTGGGATGCCCTTGCCCTCTCTGCTACCCAAAGAATGGCCTATAACAGTTATTGACTTAAAAGACTGTTTCTTTACCATACCCTTACAAGAAAATGATAGAGAAAATTTTGCCTTCACAGTACCCAATTATAACAATTGTCAGCCAGTCAAGAGATATCAATGGGAGGTCCTCCCACAGAGAATGTTAAACAGCCCTACTTTGTGCCAATACTTTGTGCAGAAACCATTGGAGATAATTTGTGTAAAGTTTTCACAATCCATAATTTATCACTATATGGATGATAGCCTATTAGCTGATCCAAAGTTAGATACATTAGAAAGCATGTTTGAAGAAGTAAAAAAAGTTTTGCCTCGCTGGGGACTGCAAATTGCTGCTGAAAAAATACAAAGAGGAGATTCTATTAATTACGTAGGATATAAGAGAGAGCTAACCAAAAATTAGACCCCAAAGGTACAACTAAGGAGAGATCGATTGAAGACTCTTAATGATTTTCAAAAGTAGTTAGGAAGCATTTCCAACTTACTGGGTATCATGGGAATACCCAAAGATGGACTACAAAATTTGGCTAATACTCTAGAAGGGGACAAAGAATTAAATAGTCCAAGAGAATTATCAGCCGAAGCTGAGAAGGAATTGGCTCTGCAGGAGAAGAAAAGCTATGGATACCAACAAAATTAATAAAAATTCGATTCAAACAGAAAATACCCCTTGATGAGGAGAAGTAAAAGATCATCCACCAATGTGACATGTCTACAAGTTGTAAGAAAAATTTAACAATCAAAGGTTGGGGTAGGGTTCTGTTTTTGTCTTTCCAGGATAATGGAAATACCCATCTTCCAAAAATCATAAGGCCTTGGATTTCCAGATGTTTACAGCAGAAAGAAAGAGTCTATTGGCACCAATCTACACAGGGTAAAATCTCACTGTCTAACATCTATTTCTCTATCAATCTAGAAAGTTGTGGTTCCAATTCAATTATAAGCCAAGCTGGCTTTGGAGGTGGAATTGGCTCACTCCTTCTCTAAACCCAAGCATATTGCTAAAAGAAAAGGTTGAGAGATTCTTCAGTCCTGTATCAGAAGAGCCCTCTGGTGTGGGACTGAAGGAAACCAAAAAAAAAAAGAAAGAAAAAAGGACCATTGTCTTCAAGATTCTAATTCTCTCCATGCTTACTCTTGATTTCTCAGAATCCTTTCTTACATGCTATGTCCTCTTTAAATCCAAACTTTCCATTTTTGATAACAAATAAGTTTTTCCAATAGCAATCTCGGAAGTCTCCAGAAGGAAGATGGGGCCCCAACAACAACAACTCTACCCAATCCAGAATGATGCCATGGTAATCATCACCATACTACACTTCTTGCCAGAATTTCAGACAATCTTACCCATTACTCTAAGACTTGCTGCAGAACCTACAGTTAGTCTAACTGAGACTTAACTATCTGAGTTTTCTCACAGTACCCAACAGAGATAACATCACCCCCTAAACAGCAGGAAGCAATTCTAAGAAAACGACGCCCCTTCTCCCTTAGGTTTTATAATTCTCAGAGTTATGGATGATGGTTATAGGGTTGGAGTGGAAGAAAATATTAGACTCAGTATTCTAAAAAAAGGGGAAAAGAAGAAATGGAATGGATAGGTATAAGATATTATGGTAGATTATTATATATACTAGTAAACAAATTTAGTGAAATAGCAACCTTACAATTTGCACTGTAATTTGCACTGTTATGGATTCTTATATGTTGATACAAATGTAAACTATTTTTATATTCCTGTTTAAGATAATTTGTATATTAATACAAATACAGAACTATATTTGTTATAATGTACATATATTTCTACTCTTATTTGAAATATTTGTATATTGATACAAATGTAAATTTATATCTGTCTTACTTTATGTATGTTCTACTTCTATTGAGGATATTTGGTGTATTGATATATATTTGAGATTATTGTTATATTACATATCACACTATATATTCCTACCTCTGTTATAAATATCTTGTGTATTGTCACAATTTTGAGGTCATCG
The DNA here is from genome assembly GCF_004664715.2 of Peromyscus leucopus. Classification (NCBI taxonomy): domain Eukaryota; kingdom Metazoa; phylum Chordata; class Mammalia; order Rodentia; family Cricetidae; genus Peromyscus; species Peromyscus leucopus. The sequence continues at coordinate 83,858,324 of NC_051076.1, read as the reverse complement.
TTCTTTATCATACATTTGCTTATAGACTGTTTATGTTGTTTACATGACGCCTTAGTCCTTAGGTTATTTCAGTAGATAAGACTTGTAGATTTATAGTCACCTATGCTTGTCATCTCTATAGTTACATTAGTTAGGTTATCCAGATTTACAGATGGACAGGTAATCTTCAAACACTTCATAGACCTAGAGAATATGGAATTTAAATAACTTAGAATTCTGTTGACGTGAGACACAATTGCTCCTGGCTGCACCAATTTGATCCTGAGAGAATGTTGGGCTTCTAAGACATTTCCATTTAGAAGTTTGTCTTCTTGGCACAAAATGGTCTACTGGGAAAAGAACTGCCCTTGCCTCAACTGCCCTTGTCTCAACTGCTGACAGTACGAATGCAATGCTGTCCTTTCTGGACAAGTGGAACACAAGGAAAGTGACCACTGTACTCTGCCAAGACAGGGTAAGATGGTTTTTCAGAATTCCTGATTCGGAAAATGGTCTGTCAGATACTCTAGGCCTGTAGCCAATTTGAATGCACCAACAATGCTGAGAAACATTAGGTGACTGTCCAGGCTGCCAGCTGTCTCGGTCTACTCTTGCAAGATTCCTGAAAGTTGCTTGCATCCATCTACCATTTCTCAGGTACCATTATGTTCCTTCTCAGGTCTTTGATGGGATTGAAGACTAGCAGTCATAGTTACAACTTAGTGTAAATATATATATATATATATATATATATATATATATATATATATATATGATCTTAAATAGAATATATTAAGTGTTAGATTCAGGTTCTTTATGATAGGACACCTTTTGGAATGATCTTTGTAACATGCCATTTACCTATGCTCTAGACTTTTCTGGATTTTAGTATGTGTTTAGTATGTGTTTCTTGCTTGACATTGTTTGCATTGGTTGTAGTTCCATCTTATCTAGGTCATTATCCCTCATTATTCCTGGACAATATTTGATAACCATTCCTTTGTATATAGTCTTGTATTAGGTTAGAACCTTCTTATTTAGACAAAAAGGGGGAGATGTAGTGGGTAGCCATTCCAGCTTTGATCTGGAAGTTCCAACCCCCATTGAGGCTTCGGCAACTGTCACACCTACAAGGCATGGCCAAGGGAGGTGCAGAGAGATCCAAGATCTGGATGGGCCAGCACGCTCTCTGTTCCTGGATCCTAAATGGTGGAGGTTGACCAAGCAGAGCTCCAGAGAACACCACTGGACTGCGATACACCTTCCCCAGACCCCGGGACCTACCTATCCCTTCATTTGTAAGTTACCCATTAAATAAATCTTCCTTTTAACTACGTGGAGTTGCATTAGTAATTTCACCAATATTCCTTGTCTGCATATCCTGCATAATGGGCTTTAACAGTTTAGATGCAAGATTGTAAAACTTCGGTAGCGAACTTCTGCCCTCTGGAGTTCTCCCATTGTGCTGTAAGCCTGTATTTAAGACCTCCTCCCTCCTTTAATAAACGGCATTCAGAAAAAAAAAAAAAAAAAAAGAGGAAGTTTGGGATCAGTAGGTTTTGCATAAGCTCATGCTTGTCAGAACAAAGTTCTGGAATGGAGTCATGTGAGGAGGATTCTAAGTATTTGAGTACACTCCAAGAATACAGTAAAGAGTCTTATGAACTCACTTTCTTCAAAACAGGGAATTATTCTTGGAATGTATTTCTGTGCTCCTCCCAGGTGTAAAGGGTAGGAATGAGTCTACTTAAGATTATTCATTATTGCTTGATGCTGTTATTCAAATAAATGTTTGTGTCCCTATGGAAAACATGTTTTTGCCATGTGTGACATGTCCTTGTGATTGTATACAGCTGGGACTCATGAGAACTTTCTTCCTTTGTTTTGGGACATCTTTCTGTACACTGTGAATATGTGTTACTCTGATTGGTTGATAAATAAAGCTGCATTGGCCTATGGCAGGGCAGGATGGAGCCAGGTGGGAAAATCCAAGAGAGAGAGTGAGAGGAGAAAGGAGAGTAAGGGGGAGACGCCAAACGGCCATCCAAGGAGCAACATGTCATGGGACGCAGATAAAACCACGGAACACGTGCAGATACACAGATTAATAAAAATGGGTTAGGATGAAAGAGCTATCTAGCAAGAAGCCTGCCATACAGTTGGTAATTTTAAAAAAATTACTGATTTTTTATTTTCCCCCTATTGAAAATAACATTTTCCCCTTCACATAATATATCCTGTGTGATGATATATTGTGTATCAAATAAAGCTTGCCAGAGGATCAGAGGACAGAGCCAGCCACTAGATTAAATGCAGAAGCCAGGTGGTCACAGCACACACCTTTAATCCTAGCACTCGGGAGCCAGAGATCAGTCTAGATCTCTGTGAGTTCAAAGCCACACTGGACTTCATTAGGTTGACTCAGTGTAGGAAAGAAACAGAGTCAGGCAGTGGTGGCATACACCTTTAATCCTAGTACTTGGGAGTCACACGCCTTTAATCCCAGCACTTGAGATATCATGTCTTTGCTACCAGTATTTGGGAAGCACACATGCCATTAATCCCAGCACTGGGAAGGGAGTGATATGGCTGGGTGAAGAAAGGTGTGAGGCATGCAGAGACAGGAACTACAGCCCTTTCAGCTGAGGAAGCATTTTGGCTGAGGACTCAGAGGCTTTTAGTCAGAAGTTTTGTGGAGACGGGATCGGCTGAGGAGTTAGAGAGGTGAGGTCGGCTGTGACTTGTTTCCTCTGATCTTCCAGCATTTACTTCAATATCTGGCTTTCAGTATTTTATTTAAAGGCTCTGTTTTTTTTTTTTATTTAAAGACAATTTAATATTCCAATTATAACTCTGATTATGGCTTCCTCCTCCTCTATCCCTCCCAGTTCCTCCTCCCCTCTCCTCCCATCTGGATCAAACCCTATTTCTGTTTCTCATCAGAAATAGAATACACTTCTAGGAGATGATAATAAAATAAAATTTAATAAAATGAAATAAAAATTAATTCATTAGAATAGGAAAAAAAAAACCAAACAGAAGGAAATGAGCCCAAGAAAAGGCGCATAAAACAGGTATAGATACAGAGTCTCAACCCTCTAACACACTCAGGAATCTCATGAGAGCAATAAACTGCAAGTCATTATATATATATATATATATATATATATATATATATATATATATGAAATAAAAAATAAAATACAAGATAAAAATTTTATAAGATAAAAAATAAAATGTAAGATAAAAAAATTTGGAGGTTCCTTTCCTGAAAGATAAGGCACGGAACCTCTGAAGACGCAGCTGAGTTGGTTTTCTGTCGATCATCTACTGTGAGCATACAGCCTGCTCTGAAGAGTCGCTTGTTTCCCCAGTGAGACTCCCTTGGGGAAAACTGAATTTCCATTTACAAGTGGTTATCAATAGAAGATGGCTTCTGGGTTAGGGATATGTCTGCTTCCCCTTTGAGCTCTAGGCCCCCATCTGCTGCAGACTCTGCAGGTCCTGTGCATGCTGCTGCAGTCTCTGAGTTCATATGTGCATTGATCATTTTGATTGAGAGGCCTTGTTTTCTTGGTTTCCTCCATCCTCTCTCACTCTTACACTCTTTCCACCTCCTCTTCCAGGATTCCCTGAGATTTGAGGGGAGGGATTTGAGAGAGACATCCTGTTTAGAGCTGAATGTTCCAAGTTCTCACTCTCTGCTTAATGTCTGGCCAACAGTCTCTGTATTTGTTACCATCTGCTGCAGGAGGAAGCTTCTCTGATGATGGCTGAACAATGCACTGATATATGACTATAGCAGAATACCATTAGAAGTCATTTATTACTATGTTTTGTTTGTTTATTTGTGTTCTTAGATTAGTAGTATTTGGTTTTACCCTAGGTCTCTGAGCTATTTGGTCTAAGTTCTTGTTCACCCAGGCAGTGTTAGGATTGGGTTCCATCTGTGGGGTGGGCCTTAAGTCAAACCAGATATTGGCTGGTGACTCCCGCAGCCTTTTTGCCACCATTGCACTAGCATATCTCTCAGGCAGGACACCACTGTAGATCAAAGGATTGTGGCTGACTTGCTGTTTATGTTCCTCCTTTGGTAGCATGAAGAGTGCCTTCCTGTACCAAAGACACTAGGCAGTAGGGGGTAAAGGCTCTATGTAGGCACCAGTTCAATTTCTCCATGTTCAATGATTTGTGTAGATGTCATCCTCAGCAACGGAGACTTGTTGTCAGTTTGTGGAGAGCAACTTAGAGTCTTAGTAACAAACTGGGTTATTTGGTGGTTTTTATAGGGACTTCGGCCAACAACTCAATTAAATGTAACCCAATCCCAGTACTAGAAGCTTCATTTGGTGTCACAAGATGTCCAAGTGGGGCTCTGTGTCCCCTGTTACATGGCAATTTCATTTAGATCACTATCATATATGTATATATTTTAGGAAGCTTCTACTGTATGTATACCTGAAATGGTGCTTGATTTTAGCTGTCCCTCTCAATATTTCCTCCTCATCCCCACTTGATTTTCTCTTCGCAGCAGCCCCACCCTGTCCATCCATAACTATCTATTCTATTTCCCTTTTCTAATGAGGACTAAGGTACACTTTAGTCCCTATCTCTCTATCTAATCTCTGTGTTTCTACAAATTATAGCTTTGTTATCTTTGACTTAACAGCTAATATCCACATATAAGTGAATACATACCATATTTGTCTGTCTAGCCTGGATTACCTCACTCAGGGGTCTGACAAGATTGACAGCACAAGACCAGATAAGGAAATGTAAGGATGCCTAGAAATAAAAAAATGTATTTATGAGAATTTGTGAGATAAGGATCCTCACTCGGCTGTCCAGGAAGCCTGTTCCATTACTAAACAGTCAGACAACTGAAGACCACCACTGAGCACTTCAGCTCATTCCAGTTGCATCCACAGGCTAGGAGGAACGCCTCTGTTTTGCTAAGGAGGCACTCAGGTGAAATGGTTGGCAGTGACTTTATAGCAGATCACTTTTAAGTCAGATGGCGTGAGTTCTAATATGAACCCTAGATTTTGCAGATAGTAAATTACTTTACTTCTACTTCCTGAGTGTATAAAAGAGTCTTTACACAGTAGTCATGTGTGGTAAATGTGACAGCAAATATGAAGTCTCCCAATCGAAAACATTTTCAAAATGCTATCCACACCCACCCTCCTGAGAAATACGAATTTAACTCAAGCAAGATTCACAGACTTGATAAGCAAAGTATATCTCCCTATGTTCATTCTACAAATGGGGAGACTGAGGTGGCATTAGTTATTGGCAGGCCTACTGAGTTGTTGGGGTATAGACATCTAGAATTAAAGCCCAAATCAGAATTAAAACCCAAATTTCCTAATTCACCACCCAAGCATCATTCTTCCTAATCTACTGGATAAAGACCTGACCTAGACAGAGCAGGGTTGGTACAATTCCTCCACGGTTTTATGTGCTTTGGTACTTACAAGTTATTCAGCTGGCCTTAGTTCTGCCCTTGTAAAACCCTTGCTTTAATCTAGGAATAAAGGCACTGGTAGCACAGCTCTCTGTGACACCTGAAGCCATCTTTGAGAAGCTTACTCAGTAGCCGTACTTGGGAGGAGAACCACTCTGCCTTATTGGGAGGCTGAGCCTCCTTCCCCTTGCCATCTCCATACCCTTGTGCCTTTCGTGCGCCTTCTGCTTTGGATACATATTTTGCCACAGCTGTCTGTGAGCCACAACCACACTGTCAGTTGCAAAACCATGTCAAGAGGGCAGTCAATATTTTCAGATTTTCTTCATCTCAATTTATCAAGCAATCTGCTTGGTCAGGCCAAAGCTGTGTCCTTAATTCCAGGAACAGCTGGACTCAGCAGCTGACATTTGCTCCTCTACTGTCCTCTAAGAACTCACAGGTCACGTATTCCTGGACTGTGACGTTATTTTAAGTACTTATACAAAAGACTAGCAAGGGGCCAGCTGAGAAGGGCAATAGAAGAAACCATTTTGTTGAGTATATCTAAGAGACACAGAAAAACAAAATTCTACTCAAATAATGGAATGTTATTTTACAATTACAACATATACTCAATATTTAAAAAATTAAATATAATTTGCATCTGTAAACACATTCTGCACTCTCTTTATCTATTGCAGCATATAATTCACATTTAAAAGACAGGAAGGCAGAACTGTATTTTAGGAACCTAATCCTAGTTTGAGCATGATGAACTAATGAAGAAGCATCCTGGGAAACATTCCCTTCAAAGAGACCTTTACACTAACTGTAGTGCAAACTCTGAGAGAAACAAAGACACTATCGTAGACAGTAATGTCTGAGGGGCCTCGGAAAGCATGCCTTCAGAGATTGCCAGCTGTAATCCAGAATATATATATACATATACATATATACATATATATACATATATACATACATATATACGTATATATACATATATACATACATATATATATATATATATATATATATATACAGGAAGATTTTCATAAAGCAAGCCATTATTTCTACAAATGGTGTGGCCTTTCTTCTTTTCCTTCTTTTCTTTAATTTTGAAGATAAATACTGGGCTAGCAAATGATCAGCACCTGAAGGTATCTGCTCCCTAAGCCTGACAACTTGAATTCTGTCTCTGAGAGCCATGTATAGAAAGGGAGAACTGACCCTACCCCAATTTGTCCTCTGGCCACCACATGCAACACTTTAGCATGTGTGTGCCTCCCCAAACACACACACACACACACACACACACACACACACACACACACACACACACATAAACGTGTACTAAGTAAATAAAAATGTAACTAACTATTTGTGGAAAGTCACTAAATAACTTTTAGAACACTCTAAAAGATCCCACCCAATGGCTATAAAACACTGCTACAGCGAAGTTTTCTCATGTGTTTAAAGAAGAGTCTGAGCACTGAGCACACAATTTCATGTAGCATGTAAACTAGAATGGGTTGTTTTCTTAAGCAATTTTAGTACATGGATGCAGTTTCTATGACAATAATTTTGTGGTTTTGTTCATTTAACTCTCAGAAATCTTATCTCTGTGTTTCTATTAACTGTGGTATAGTTAATTCATTTCATATGGATTTCCTGAGAACTTGAATTTTTCATTTATTACTATAGATTTAAGTACTGTGCCTTCATTTTTCAACTAATAAAGATACATTTTGTCATTTTTAATGAAGAATCTCCTCCAACAAAGCATTAGGTAACACCAGTTGGACATAGTTGAATTCCAGCTCAGGTGTTCAAGCCACAAAGAGAGAGGAAAGGAGAAAAAGCTTCAAGCATAAGAACCAAAGGGGCTTTATATTTTCATAAAATGTCCTATGAGATATATACAGAAATATACAGCAGAAAAATACAGTTGAACAGGAAACCGTCAATAGTCCTCTATACATGCTCTATACTGAAATAATCGTGGGCTTATGCAATCAGGCTAACCATGAGAGTAAATGCTTGGATTGTGATTTTCCCAGGTTAGAAGTGAGAAAAGGTGCCCACCTCTAAGACCGTTTGGCAGCCTTTGACTTCCCCTAAGACTTATGGAAGAGAAATGGCACAGAAGTTGAAGAAAGATGACGCTGCTGGATTCTCAGATTTTCCACAAAAAGTGATACAAGTCCTCATGTATGATGTCAAGGACAGACACCCAGGAGGGACGGACTGTGTTCTCAAGGAAAACTAGCTCATCCAGTTCCCCAATGCAGCCTACAGAAGCACACCGGGAAGAACTACTTCTAGAACAGCTCTCAAGGCAGGGGAGTGTGGCAGGAATCTTAAAAGTTCTTATTAATAAAATCAACCCGAGGTGAGTTATTGGGGTCCATGCTGGTAGATCAGAGAGACAGAACAAGCCACAGCTATCTCACCTTACCGGATCCTCAGCTGGTCTTGTCTCCTCAGACTGGAGGCCTCTGAGTCCTCATCCGGAATGGGTCTCAGCTGAATTACTGCTCAAAAGCCTGAATGCTTAACCAGCCACATGCTTAACCAGCCAAATGCCCCTAGTTTCTGGTTCTCACGCCTTATATATCTTTCAGTTTTCTACCACCACGCCCTGGGATTAAAGGCTGGCTTTCTGGGATTAAAGGCGTGTCACCATGCTTGGCTATTTCCAATGTGGCCTTGAACTCACAGAGATCCAGAGGGATTTCTATCTCTGGAATGCTAGGATTAAAGGTGTGAGTGCCACCATTTTCTAGCCTTTGTATCTAGTGGCTGTCTGTTCTCTGACCCCAGATAAATTTATTAGAATACACAATACCACCACAGGGGAGAAACAGGGTGTCGTCTGCTGAGTATGAGGACTGTGTAGGAAAAGTCCAGCTAGGGAAAAGTGATAATGGCATGAAACTTCAGAAAGAATGGATTTCCTTCTTTAAACAAAAATAAGAGTAAGCTTTATTATTTTCAAATATTGTGAACATCCAATACATATTTACATGAGAATAAAAACAAATTAAACTAAAATGAAGAATGGTCTTGCATTGTAATATACAAGAAAAACACATTCATTTCAGTGCACGGGCATCCATTACTCTATTCTGTGACACAGGCAGTTTTACTCGGTGAAAATCACAGTATAGATACTCTTTATTGGGCAGTTAGAACTTATCAGACTTTTTACATGTGTTTTATCATTTTTATCTGCAACTCTTTCAGATTCAGTATAAGATAATCCTACTTTTCAAATGAAGACACTGAGTTAGAAGAGAGATCTTCTACCTAGGATCACAGAGCTTATAAGGGGGAGGGGAAAGGGAGGGTCTTGTCCTCAAGTCTCATGACCCCAAGCCTTAACTCCTCACTTGTGGTTGCATACACTGTGCACTGGCAGACATCCTGGGCCAATTTCTCTTCATTCAGATTCCCCATACAATGCAGCCTCTAGCTACACTCTCACTGAAACCGGAAAAGGGTTCAGTAAATCGTGAACAATTGCTAAGTTGAAAACAAGAAAGCAAGGCTCGGGATTGAAAACAGATAGGCTAATTCAGAATGAAGGAACTCATAATTTGTTTAATCACATTCAGGATTTTAACTCATTCTGTCTGTTTTTAAAGAGGTCCTTTTCCTCTCTTGCTAGAGCCATCACAAAGAACCTCTAAGGAGCAAGATTGTTGTGTTTCTGCTGTCACAATTGCTCAATGTGAAAAGTGTCTACAGAACTCATCATTCCTTGTTAGCTCAATCACAGTATTGTGAAGAATGTGAGTCCACCACACTAATGAGAGCATTTTGAAAAGAATGAAGAAGCCAATGGATAATAAACAAGAAACATAACAACTTAAACACTCTATGAAACAGGAAATGGTGATTTTTCCCCCTAAGCCTAAGAAATTCTCATTTGTTCTTAACTGAAAATAAAAAATTATATACAATATATTCTGATTATGGCTTCTCCTCCCCAACCTCTCCCAGATCCTCCTCACCTTCTCCCCCACCCAAATACACACCTTTTCTTGCTCTCTCTCTTTTTAGAAAATGAATAAGCATCTAAAAATAGTAATAATGTATAATAAGAAGAAGATAAAATAAAAACAAACCTGAATAGAATAAAAAAAAAAAAGAACAACAACAAAAAAGAGCCAAAGAAAAAGCATGAGTAATACATAGGGATTCAGAGACACATGTTTACACACAGTGAAATCCCACAAAGACACAAAATTGGAATGCATAACATATGAACATAAGACCTGTAGAGTTTTTACAAAATGCCCAGACAAAACTTTATGAGGCAAAAACAAACAAACAAAAAGCTCTAAGAATATCATTGAGTTTGTTTTGTGTTGGTCATCTACTGCTGGGCATGGGGCCTGCTCCTAAGTGTGGTTCCTGCATGCAGTGAGACTGTTGGAGAAAGCGGATATTTCCTTTGTGAGCAATTATCAATTGGAGATAGCTTCTGGGTTAGTGATGGGGACTTGTTTCCACTTCCTTCTTAGCTCCAGGACCCCATCTGGCTTAGACCAGTGCAGGCCTTGTGCAGGCTGCCACATGTGAGTTCACAGGTGCAGCAGTACTGTTGTGTCTAAAAGGCCTCATTTGCTTGGTGTTTTCCATCCCCATTGGCTCTCACAATCTTTTTGCCTCCTCTTCCACATAGTTTCATGATCCCTGAAGATGAATTTCTTAAAATCTCAAGTTCGCAGGGAAGCATAGTTTCAATCACCTTGTCCACTAATACAAACGATTTGGGTTCATGGAAATGGGGAGAGCAGAGGAGCTGATTTTGAAAAATGGACTCCATCTGCTTCACTCAGAGGTGCTTTCCAAGATCCAAGGAACAGAAACCTCTTCATAAGCTCATACTGAACTAGACAGCTGCTGACAGAAAGAAGGGGTTTTCAGTAAAAACATGGGCTGGTGTTGTTAGTGATACATAATTAATGGTCTTTGCAAGAAGGTCATTCATTTTATTGCATTGAATAACACCTAAAAATACAATTACAAACTTTTTGGATATGATTCTCATGCTATTCCTTTTACTTATTCATTTCGTATGTCCATGTTTATTGTTTTCTGAGATTATTTCCCCATTCCCATTCATTTCTCCTTCCAAACAATCCCAAAACCACCCCACCTCCAGCTCTCTTTTAAATTCACGGCTCCTTATGCTATTTATTGTTGTTACATGGACATGCATATACACATACATACCTTAACACACACACACACACACACACACACACACACACACACACACACACACACCTAAATATGTATACCTAAATACAACCTGCTCAGTCTGTATAATGTTACTTGTATGTATGTTTTAGAGCTGACCACTTGGGCTTAGATAATACATCAGGAGCTATCCCTGAAGAGGACTAGTTCTCACTCAGCAGGCAGTGATTGCCCATAGCTCTTCATTTAGATGACACCTTTGAAATTTCCCTATCCATATGACAACAGTCTTCACATAAGAACATTTTACCAGTTTCCCTTGCCTATGTTTATTGTCTAGAAAGACATTAAGAGATAGGAGTGAGGTCTATTATCTGTAAACCTTAATTAATGGCTAAGAGTGAGTGGGTATGTCTTTGAAACTGTCTGAGAGGTTTAATGGTGCATGACAATGCATATTGTAACCCTATGACTGGTTCCAAAGAGTTTGTACTCATCTCATGGTCTCGAGCCATTACATTTCATTCTATTCACATTCCAGTGGATGACTTCCACTTACAATGCCCTAATGTATACATTCTAGTGATTTTTAAAATGTTTTATTAGTAAATATTAATTATAAATCCTGGATATAGTTCTAATTGCTGTGCATGGTCTATTTGGTAATATTCAGCTCCCCATCATCCTCTACTGATCCCTTCACACTGACCTCTCCAGTTCCTTTCCTCTTCTCAGCTAGTCTCCTGTATTCTTTCATTTCTTTTCCATTCTTCTATGCTGTTTTCTTTTACTTTCCTTTTTCTTCTCTTTTTTTCTGTGTGTGTCTGTAAACCAATGAGTTTAATGAGGGTTGTCTGAAGTAAATAGTAAACATCTAAAGATACATGGGGTTCAGGAGATTTTCAAGCTTCTTAATTATCTACATAAATTTTTATATGTGTGTATTTCTGGATACTCTTGAAACTGATTTTCACCTTACTAAACCAGCATATTCCCAAACTATATCCTAAGTATTTGTCTTTATACCCACAGAAAAGTGCAGGCCCCACCCCTCATCAAGGAAACTTCCCTTTGCAACAGATGGGACACATTACAATAAACAACAACTAATCAAAATGCAGAGTTCTGGGGCCCAGCACAAACAGATAAATCCTCAAAACAACTCTCACACCTAAAGCTCAGGGACTATTTCAGAAGAGGGTGTGGGAAGATTGTAAGAACCAGAATATCAGGGAGTTTCTTGTGAGAGTCTCCTAGTAATGTCATAAGCTACACCTGTAAATTCTCACCAACATGACTACCTAACATGAGCTGAACAAGGACAATGATAGACATGCCAAAGTGGTCTGGGTGAGGGAAAGAACACGAGGTCTCAACCCTACAAGTAATTAAGGAGTGCTGAAGGTGGGGGGAAAGTCTTCCCCAGGGAAGAGTACACCAGTGGTGGTTACCCAATATCAAATGGTGGTCCCTGAAAACACACATACAAGCAACATTATCCCTACTGAGTAGGTTGTATTTATATATTTAGGAATATGTGTGTGTGTGTGTGTGTGTGTGAGAGAGAGAGAGAGAGAGAGAGAGAGAGAGAGAGAGAGAGAGAGTCTACCACACAAATTATCACAATCATTCAAGAATTCACAACTTAAGAGTCACTCACCTGCTTATAGCCTTCTAATACATTTGTATTAACCTTACAACAGAGGCAAGCCCCAGGGTACACAAGGTCCTGTACAGTCAGCTTGTCCTCTAGCTCCAGTCTACCTTGTACTGTTTGTATTTTCTACAAGCTGTATTATGTGGCATGATAATTGCTCATTGCTCTAACTCTGACCTAAAGCATTTCTTCCCACAGGAATTCTTCACAATCTTGCTACTGATTTATAAACGTCTACTTCATGCTTCTATATCACTTGAACCTCACTGATAGTCTAATAATGCTTCTTCACCCATAGAAATGGAACCTAAGTATCAGGCACCAGTGTTGACAGTCTTGTCTGAGGAGTCGCACTTGGAAATTAATTAGTACTTTAAAAAAGGTTTTTAAAATGTCTAGAAAAGCCAAGTGGTGGTAGTGCACACCTTTAATCTCAGCACTTTGAGGCAGAGGCAGGCAGATCTCTGTGAGTCCAAGACCAGCCTGGTCCAAGAGCAAGTTCTAGAACAGCCAAGGCTACACAAAGAAACCCTGTCTCAAAAAACAAAACATCTAGAAGAAACTTATATTTCATAACCACACTTGTTTTGGCAAGAATCAGTAGTCCTTTGTTTCGTGTTCTGTCTGTCCATTTTGTCCCATTGATTCGACTAACAGCACCTATTGCTAAGCCCTTAGGCAAACTCCGGGTTGGCTCGTCTCTTGGCCTCTAGGCCTTATCTTCCTACATATCCACCCCTTTTTATTTATTGCATGGGTGCTCAGCAAGAGCCAGAGTTCTTTGCTCAGACCCTGCCTCAGGAGGCCTCAGCAACTGGACTGTGCCTGTATTAGGCTGGCTTGCCTAACAAGCACTTAGGTTGGCTTACCTAGCAAGCTCTTACCTGTCATTGACTACCAGCCCTGGAAGAGTGTCCATTCCTGCGGAGCCACTTGGATAGAGAGGATTAGGCCTTTTGAATTTTAGAGAACCAGACATGCATAACCTCCTGTGGAGGGTTATGAGCAGGATATCTAAGAGCAATTAAAATGTGAAGAGTCGCCTTAGTCACTGCCCAATGCTGTCGGATGTGCTGAAGGAGGCATATAAAGAGAATAAGGATTAACAGTATCACCCTGCCAATCAAAGCATAAGTGAGCATCCAGGATGGATCAAATAGCCTTTTAAAGTTGTCACAGACCTTATTTAAAAATCTGTGTCCAAAGACATCGCCAGGACTCTGGTTATATTAAGAAGGGATATTTGTTCCAGGAGTAGGATGGACTAGTTAAGGGGTGAGGTAAATTGATTGTAAGCGTGTATCACAGGCCAGTAGAGACATGTTTCTTACTAGCTCTATTTCTTAGATATTGGACAAGACAAAGAAAAAAGAAAGGGTAAAGAAAAGGGCTTCCTTCACAGACCAGGCACCCTACAATTTTTTGGTGGTCAGTACCAGGTCTATAAAGGGCAGGCCTAGGAAAGAGTTGGTGGTAAATATCATAGAGAAAGCAGGGGAGTTAATTGTCACTGGTAACAGAATGGGAGGCAAGGCAACCAGAGCCCATACATCATCTGCTTTTGTGGGAATAAAAGGGGTAATGGTGGTGAGTATGTATATTACCCATCCGTGGCCAGTTCTTCTTTGGTGGAAGGGGGCTAGTCCATGGTGAGATGCACATCTCTTGTTGGGCCCCATGTTGGCATAGTTGAACTCTGAGGAAAAACACAAACATACCCTCTCCCACAGGTCAGCAGTGGGGCTGGTGACTACTATTAGAGGGAGATAGTGTCTTTCCATCTTACTAGGGGCAGAGGTGTGCACTGGGGCAGGAATAACCAATGTTTATATGCTGGACTGAGTCACACCTCATCAAAGCTGAGAATATTTATATGGAAAAGGACTTCAGTTGGGGCCATATGGGGGTCCCTTTTTGCCTCTGGTGAGATGGTCTTGGCCAATAATTCTTTAAGAGTTCTGTTGGCTCTTTCCACAATGGCTTGTCCTTGAGGATTTTAGGGGATGCCAGTGGTATGAAAGATCTGCCAGGATCCCAGGAAGTCATTAAACTGTTGAGAGGTGTGGGCAGGGCCACTGTCAGTCTTTATAGTCCAAGGCACCCCCATAACCAACATGGCCAATTTAAGGGCTTTAAAATCATTAACAGTCTTTTTTCCCCAGAAAGGGCAAGAGCATATACAAGTGAGGAACATGTATTTATTATCACATGACCATATCTAACATTGCCAAAAGGAACATAATGCATAATGTCCATTTGCCAAATGTCATTGAGCAATAAGCCACGGAGGTTGACTCCTGCACATTGAAGTGGCCCCAAAGGGGCAAGAGGGGTGCAGGTGACACAGGACTGAGACAAATGCTTGCACTAGAATGTTGGCAGCTCAGGGAGAAGCCTATGAAGTTTCTGTGGAGACAGGTGAAATTGCTGTTGAAGAACCCTGGCTTGTTCTAGGAGGTCTATACTAGCTGTTAATATGATGGCATCTGTAACCTCATTTCCTTGAGCCAATATTCCTGGCAATTTGGAGTAGGATCTAATATGTAGTAGGTACCAGGGCTCAGTCCTCTGATTTAAGACATCCTGTATGAGCAGCATAGTGCTGACAATGGGAGTCAATGGGTCTTTGACTCAAGGAAAAGCCAGCACACAAACTGCCTGTACAGCATACTGGCTGTCAGAAAAAAAATTTTTTGTTTTGTTTTTTTTTGAGACATGGTTTCTCTGTGTTGTTTTAGTGCCTGTCCTGGATCTTGCTCTGTAGACCAGACTGGCCTTGAACTCACAGAAAGAGATCCTGGCTCTGTCTCCTGAGTACTGGAATTAAAGGCATGTACCACCACCACCTAGCTACATCAGAAAAATATTAATAGTCTTTGTCTGGCACTCCATTAGAGCCTTTAGGAGGGCCAATAGCTCACCCAATTGAATAGAACCAGGGTTAGGGATAACATGTGTAACATCTTTGGATCCAGGACACTGGATAAGAACACTTTGTCTGTTTTTGCTGGAATCTGAAAAGGCCAGGTGGAAGAAGGCATGAGAGTGAAGGAGGGGACTGCATGGAATTGCATCTTTATTAGAAGTGTGGGGAGCTCTACTAAGATCCTATTTTTTGGCAAATGATTGTCAATAGTGCCTGTGAATCCTCCAACAATTTTCCAGAATGAGATAGAATCCACCTAGAGGGACTGCATATTCTTTAGAGAAAAGGGGAAGACAAGCTTATCTGGTTCTCGTCCATAGTTCTCTGTGCCAGCATTCATGCCTTAAGGCCTAGTTAGAAGGATTGGTCATACTTAGAGGTGACTTTGTGCAGGTCAGCATGTGCTTGGTGTATCCATAGAAGATGCCCAGATTGCCATAATACTCCCAAGAATTCCCTGGCTGTCCAGAGAACACTTGCCAATAAGGGCCTTTGGGGATGATGGCATTGCAGGCTGGTGGTGGTTAAAATGGTCAAATCCTTTTGTAGCAAATCTTTAGCTTCTTAGGTAAGCCTAACCTTAGTGGAAGGACAGATGGAGCCCTCCAACAATTAAAAGAGGTGTCTCATCTTTTGGTCAAGGATGGGCACAAAGGGTTTAAGCCAATTAACCCTGCCACATAACTGTTGTAATTCTGAGAGTGAGTATAATTCCTTCATTTCCAATTTAAAGGAAAGGGGCAAACCTGCTTAGCAATGTCTGCTTGCCAAAAAGGCAAGGGGAGGGTATCATTTCAACCTTATCTGACACTGCCATCAGATGTAATGACTCAAGATTAACACTCCTTCAGCAGCCCTTTGGCATCTGGATGTGCCAGAAGGAGATCATTTATGTAAAGGATTAAAAGGACATCCTTGGGGATATCTATCAAGGCCTGAGAAACATATAACTGGAAGATTGTGGGGCTATTCTTCATTCCTTGGGGTAAAATAGTCCATTGATACCTCTTGGCTGTCTTATGCATATTAGGTTCCCATTCTGTAAAGGCAAAGTGGTCTTGATACTGTGGTGCCAGGGAAATTTGAAAGAGGCAATCCTTAATATCTAAAACTAAAATATAATAAGATGGAGGAATAGCACTAGGGTGGGGGAGATCTGGTTGTGTGGAGCCCATTTTTTCCATTTGACCGTTAATAGCATGAAGATCCTGTAGGATGCAGTAGGTTGCATCCCAATCTCTTGGGAATAATAAATACAGGGGTAAATAATATATATTATATTAATTATGGTCAGATCTATGTGTTCCATCCTTAGCTGTTCTGTAACTAATTTCTTTAGGATTAACAGCTTGTCCATCAAGATATATGGTCAGCATTGGGGAGTGAGGAAAAATGAGCATTGTCCAATAGATTTTTGGATTACCAGAGCCTCGTCTTACTGGAGGGCCTGAGGAGTGCCCCACCTGGAGTGTAAAGGGGTTGGTGCTTCAGCAGGCTGTGACCTGCAATCCTTTGCCCAGTGAAATACCTTATTGAATCTGGGGCATCAGGTCCTAGGCTTTGTCTGGGGGCAGTCATGCTGTAAATGGCTTGGCTTGCCACATCCCCAGCAAGATCTGTCTATTGCGGGCCTTTGGGTGTGTTGTTGGTATGCTGCTGGTCTCCAAGGAAGGCATCCAGGGAAGTGGTAAGGGCAGTGATGGAATACTCTTATGGGGGTTAAAATCTCTTGTGGCCAGTACTCACTTGTGAATGTCCTCATTGTGGACTGCTGCAACCACATTGTGGGTGGGGCATTAAGCCCTTCCAAAACCAATTGTTGATCAACATTTTCCTAATAGGGCCTGGGCCTACTCTCTGCTCCACTGCCTCATTTACACATGCCAGAAAATCAGTAAAAAGTTCCCCTGGCTGTTGAATAAGATTGCAGAAGTAAGCTAAAGAGTCCCACAGGGTGCATGCCTTAAGAGCTTTGAAGGCCAGGTCAGAAACCTGCTGGTAGTAAGCTTTATGGTCAATCTGTGCTTGATGGATGGGCTGGACAAAGTCACCTCATCCAGCTAGCATGTCAAGGGTCACTGGAATGTTAATTAAGAGGTTTGCTCATAGTAGCACAGGCTTATAGAGTTGAGGAAATTGGCTGAAACCAGTAGCCAAGGCATTCACATAATGTACTTCCTTATGAGCCAACCTGGCGTCTGCTTGAGGGCCTGAGTAACAGGTGCTGTCAGAGTTCCCAATCATGCAGAGTCTGTCTGAGGACCTAGCAACAGACACTGTCCTGATGATGCCCAGCTAATGAAGGGTGACCACTCAATGTCACCAGATTGCTATCAGAGCTCCTGTTCCCACTCAATGTCACCAGATTGCTATCAGAGCTCCTGTTCAAGTCCAGCCAATGAGGAATGACCAGGCAATGTCACCAAATTAGGACACAGCCTGATTGCTAGGAGGAGGAACCCAGCAACACTTGAGCTTCTGCTTAATCATTGTAAGCCAATTTCCAACTAAGAAAGGCAACTGGCTCCAGCACAGCTTTGAACAGACCATACCAATCAAAGTAAGTCTGTAGTTGCATTGCCCATTGAGTGAGGACTTGTTTGAAGTGAGGTAAATCTGGGACTGACTTCATTAGACTTCACTCCAAGGGTACCACAGCGGAGGTGTAGCCTCCTACTGTGGGAGTGGGGCTGACTGGGGATGGCATACATGGTCCTAACTGTGGCCGTGCGCTCCTCGGGAGGTTTTGTGGGGCCTGGACTGTCTGCCATCTCATCGTTGGATATCATAGAGAGATCAGATGTGGAAGTGGTGGAGGTGATGGAGAGGTTACTCATTTTGCAGAGGGAGACATCAGGTGAGCAATAGTCAGAGAGAAGATGGAAAATTGTGTTGGACCTTTATGTTTTATGCTTAATGGGGGACTTCCATGCTTTCTTATGCCACAGCCGTTATGCCCACATGATGTCTCCAGAACAGGGCCAGCATTCAGGAGCTGAATCTTGGTTCTGCCTCCCGGGGGTGGGGCTGGGGGTCAGCCCTTATGTGAAGGCACCAGATGAACCAAAACAGAAAAATGTGCCTTCCTAACTGGACAGGCAGACAAGCATGAGAGGCAACACAAAAGAAGGAAAGAAATGGGGGTCCCAACACTTACCTGCTGAAGGGCCTGAAAACACAACATTGAGGAGTCTTCTCACCAAAACACACCATCTTGGAGGTGCTGTCCAGTACCATGTGAGGTGAGGGAGATGACCAGAATCTGTTCAGTTCACCCAGATGTTGCTGGGTCCTAATGGCTCCCTCAGGGAAGGGGGTGAGAAGGTGTGGCGCAATGTCAATGGCACAGACACCAGGGGTCAAGTAAAAGGCAAACAGCAGACTCATTCATTAATCCATGGGGAGAGCCTTATATACCCTCCTCCAAGCACCCAGGCTGCATCCTGATTCTGTGACATTGCATAATTGCCCCTCATTGGCTAGGCACAATCAGGACCTCTGACAGTGCCTGTTGCTAAACCCTCAGGCAGACTCCAGGTTGGCTCATCTCTTGGCCTCATAGGCCCTATCTTCCTATATATATATCCCCAGGACTGACAACTATTTCCTTGTAAATGCACATTAAGTGTTTTCTAGTGCCTTGTCATTCTAGCAGTGTGGGATCCAGTGGTGAGCCATACTCAGATGCTCCCAGTGCATATCACTCTAGAGATGTGGGATCCAGTGGTGAGCCACTCAGATGCTGCTCCTATAAGCATGAAAGCCAACAGAGAGAGCAGAACTCAACAGCTATGCCTTTGTTACCACTGAGCCCAAGATTTGTTTATAGCATTCAGCGATGAACATTGATGATCCCACGAGGGCCAGTTTTTGGACCATATTTTGAGACATTTCTTAGCTACTTTTATTTCTTCTTTTGAAAATTCTATTCAGATTCATAGCCCATTTTTATTTGGGTCATTTTGTTTTCTTAACTGTTTATTTTTTGATTTCTTTACATACTCTAGATGCCAGGCGTCTATGAGATGTATAGCTGAAAAAGATTCTTTTCCACTCTGTAGGCTTACTCTTCACTCAATTGATTACTTTCTCATCTGTTCAAAAGCTTTTTGGTATTATGAGGTCCCACTTTTCAATTGTTGGAGTTAGATCCTGAGAGAAAGTGATCCTTTTCAGGAAGTCCTTTTCCATACCTCTTTTGTGTAAAGTGCAGCCTATTTTCTTCCAGCAGTTTCAGTGTTTCAGGTTTACATTGAAGTCTTTGATCCATTTGGAGTTGATTTTTGTACAGGATGATAGATATTCATCTAATTACATTCTTCTATGTGTGGACTTCCAGTGTTCCTAGTACCATTAATCAAGATGCCGTTTTTCCAATGTATGTATTTAGCAGCTTTGTCAAATATTAAATGGCTTAAGTTATATGCACTGATGTTTGGGTCTTCAATTCTGTTCCATTGGTCTACATGTCTGCTTTATGTCAATACCATGCTGTTTTTATTGCTATAGCTCTGTAATATATCTTGAAATCTAGAATGGTAATCCCTTCAACATTGTTCTGGTAGCTTAGAGAGATTGCTTTGGCTGTACTCAGTCTTTTGTGGTTCCATATGAATTTTATGATTTTTTTCTATTTATGTGACGAATATTATGGGGATTTAAAAATTGGAATTGCATTTAATCTGTATATAAATTTTGGTAGTAGTGCCATTTGGGCACAATTAATTCTACTGAAACATGAATGAACATGAGGATTTTTTCCATTTTAATGTCTTCTTTTATCTATTTCTTCACAAATTTAATGTTTTTATCATAGATATCTTTTACTTCTTTTGTTAGGGATATTCATGTGTGCATGCATGTATATGCATTATTGTAAATGGGAGTGTTCCTATGATCTCTTTCTCAACATGTTAATTTTTGGTATATAGAAAGGCTACTAATTTTTAAAGTTGATTTTGTGTTCTTCCAATTTGCTGATTTGCTGGTCACTTCTAGAAGTTTTCTTGTGGATTTTTGTGTATCTTTCTAGAAAGCCATTCAGGCTATGTAGCTAAGACAAGGCTTGAGAGTGGTACATGGTGCAGGATGTTAAGTTTCCAGGGACTCACCAAGCTGGATCTGTGCATAGGTGTATAACCTGGGCTACATCTGGAGGCTGGATATGTTACAGGTAGGCTAGGGTCTGAGGGACTCACCTGATTGAGCTGACCTACAGGATAGTAGATGGGGGAAACCCTGGGTGTTGGGAAGGGCTTGAGTAAGACTGATCATACTGGGGAGGTACACAGAGTATTCTATTCAGGCTAGCTATAGAGATTGAAAAGGTTTCAAGGGAGCTAGAGCTCAGTAAACTTACAAGACTGGACGTTGGCAGGGTTGTAAGACCTAGGCAAGGAATGGAGGTTGGATTTGGCACAGACAATTGAAGTGGAGAACAAGGAGAATAAAGTGAAAGTAGCCTACTTGGGTCTGTGCCATGTGTGGTGGCTACAGAGTCACTGGTAGTAAGTGGGACTGGAGTCAAGCAATATCCTAAGGAAGAGAGAGAGGGCCTCAGGGAAGGGGCCTATCCCAACAAGCGGCTGGGTCTGGGACAACTGGGATGAAGGAGGAAAGGAAGAACAGTAAGGGTAGACTACCAAGATCTGTAACACCCTCTTGAGGTGGCTACAGCGTTTTTGGTAACAAGGAGGGTTGGGAACAGGGAAGTCTCTATACAAAGGAGCCAACTGACCAAGGTGACCAGAATGGGATGGAGGAAGAGAGGAGTGAAAGCATAGGTGGCCTAATTGGATTTATCTGTGTCTCTCACTTATAACTTTAAATTCTAATACAATTATCTCATTAGTGTGTGTGTAAAAGTAATATTATGTGTCATAAATAAACAACATTGAGTCAAATTAATCTTGTGTTGCAAAAGCATCTTTTTCCTTCACTGCTTCCTTCCATGGTCTGGAAAATAAAAAGCTGAAAGACTCAAAATTGTTCAGAGTAGAACAGTCACACTGTGTCGGTGTTGTACATCTTTATTATGATAAATATGGAAAAAATCATAAACTTGAAAGCATATGAAATAATACGCTGTAAATAACAACAGCCAACATTTAAAAAGTATTTAATATTTGAAAACTATGTACATATATTAAGTCACATCAAGGAAAGCCAAAGGCTATAAATGTAAGGTTATTAAGGAAACATTTTGGTTGCTTATCAATCTCAATTCTGCATTTTTGAGCCTCTGAATTATACAGTGATTGGAAGTCAAGTGTACTAAAGCAAATTCCAGTGTCTTTTATTCAGCAAGGACAAGTTATCCTTTATACTGATTTCTAGGAAACAAATGGGCTTACTTCTCAGATCACTGTATCATGAAGCAGGGATATCTCTGACACCTGAAGCATTTAAACAGAAGACCCTCCAGGTAGCTTCTGCATTCTCATTGCTAGTGGAGCAGAACCTATGTTTTCAGATGTGCCTTTGGACATAATGGTAGTGGAGATTGTGGGTAGAAAGCCAATGGAATTAGACAGAGGGAAGTAAACAGAAGTAGAAATGATGAAAGCAGGGGTTGAGACTATCAACCAGGTATTTGAAAAGGGTCAAATTACCACTATCATTTGCTGAGCATCGATAAACTGAAACAAAATAAAATAAAGCCATGCACTTCCAATTAAAATTCTATCCACTGAAGATGTTATTTGACCCCTGCTACTCTATGGGAACCCAATGGGATTTTCAAGGGCAAGAGACTTTACCCATAAATAAGATGATACCATTCTTCCTGATGACAAACAGAAAGGGATGGTCAGCTCTGAACACTGTGGATTCAGGGAGCTGCTTTTCAACAATGTTATTTTCTGTGGCAGCAGTGGCTTCGGTGCCCTCCTCTGTGACCTCTATGAATGACTTGTGCATCAGCTTTGATACGTAGAGACGGCCTCCAGAAGCAATTCCAGAGAGATCTGCTCTGGACTCATCAAAAATATCTTCCAACCCGAGGGATCTCAAATGGCGCCTCATTTCATAATTCTTCTCTATCTTGAACTGAGGAAGAAACACCTCCACATACTGAGATTTCATTTTCCTCCTATTGGTCCAGTTCATTAGATTCCGAAAGCTCAGCTTGCTTTCAATCTGTAGAAATTTTTTAAAAGTTTAGAAACATATTGTTAGAAAAAGGATGAAACAGGAACCATAGTAACACATGGTTTTCTTTAATGACACCCTTCTGGGTTTTTGTATTTAAGTACATGAATTAGATATGGAAAGAATCTCAAAGAGAAAATGATTGAAAAGAATAGTTTAAAAACAGAATAGTTCAAGTACTTTTAAATAAGTTGCCTGTTTAACTCATTGTGCCATGACAAGCCATGACTTAACGTGTGATGTGTGATATGTGATTTATGTGTGATGACTTGTGTGATCTCAGCCCACAATGGAAAAAAACAGAGGCAATGTAGAATAATGGAGGGCAAAACAGAACCAAGAGGGGTATGTGCAAGGGGTGGGAGGGGGTTAGTGGAAGGAAAAGGAAAGGGGAAATGCTGTAATTATACTATACTCTCAAAAGTTTCAAAAATAATTAAAATTTATAAAAAGAAAAATCTTTTAAAAATAGAATTAGAGTTAATATTTCTGTGAAGTATTTTAAAGTTACTGTAATAAAATAGGAGTAGACATAAAAAAGAATATGGAAATGAGGGCTCATCAGAGGAAAACAGAGCTTAGCATTTTCCTATCATGAAAGACACAAAGTATAAATGTTTGAATAGCTTAAAAAATAAACCAGTGGAGGCTGGATAGTTGACTCAGCAGTTTAATGCTCAGCACCCACATGTGGCTTACAGCCATCTCTAACTCCAGAGCAGGGAATCTGATGCCTTCCTTCGTGCCCCAAGGACAACAGGCCTGCATTTGGTGCATAGACATGCACGCAGGCAAAACACCCACAGACATAAAATAAAATTTAAAAATAAAATAACAAGCAAACCTAGGTGGCCTAAGGCAAGAGACCCAGGATCCCAGCTCTGGGGAATAGGGTGAAGATCTCTCCCTTCCTCTTAATCTCAGAGGATAATGGGAGCTGCCCCTGGGTGCAAAGTGAGCAGACTCGACTGCACACCTGGAGTAAGCACTTCTCTCCAACATCTGGCCGCTTCAAAAGGTTCACAAACAAACTGGCCTGCTTTATAATGGAAAAGATTTTTCATAAATAGTACAAATTCTACATATGGATACCTCTTAAATTCAGATGCCCTAGATTCTAAATAATTTTCAAATGCATCAAACTTATATTTTTATAAAAGACCTGAATTTACATAGTCCAATTTAGTTCACTGAAAATTTCTGTGTTTAAATAATCTAGTTCATAAATGATCTATAACTTCTTATTCTGAATTTAAGTTTTTCTCCTTGATTCTAGCCTTCTGTAGTGTCAACTTCCTCACAATGTAACACACATGCATACATACATGCGCGCGCGCGCACACACACACACACACACACACACACACACACACACACACACACGAAAATAAAATAACCAAGAGTATTCTGTGTATAATATTCCCTGTAGGAAAAGGACAATGGTAGCTTACCTGGGACAGGTCATTCTTGGGCAGCATGATGTACATGCTTATACCACCATGATATTGGAGCTCAAGAACCTGCATGGGTGGGTCCTGAATTGTAGACAAGTTGAACCTCCGTTCTTGATGCATCATAGCAACTGCTTTGTCAGGACACTGGAAGTCAGATCACAAAGAGGTGTTTACAATCCCATATCATCACACTCATTGGCCAAGTACACATAAAAATATGGGTTTGGTCAATATACCTTTGAGATTTTTCTGATATGTTGCAAGTGTTGGTTGTAAGATGTATTCATCTTAATTATAAAGGTTGAGACTTTGAGTTAGTCCTTTAGTTGAAACATTTCTGCTAGGTAACTTTGGGTAAGGTACCTCACATTTCTACTTCCAGATCCTCATCTATATGATAGAAATCTCAACAGCCCCCCCCCTCCCCCCACTGCACTGGGTAGTGGAGGATTCTGTGGGTTAATATAGCTACTAGGCAGAAAATTGCCTTGTACTTCGTGTTTTAGCTGAAATGACTCTAGTAAATAATGAGTGATTATGAAATCTCTATAAACGAAGAGTGAATTTCTTAGCTTTATCCTCACATCAGAAGCAAAATACAGACTAGACCTATCAAAATCATGTAATTTCAGAATGATGTCTTAGAAAAATTTAAAATTCCTGTAAAGTGGTAGATTATACCTCATTAACTTAAGGAACATTTTAATTCTTATCTTGAAGATACCATTCATAGATTTAGAAATACCACACAAGTATAACAAGTTCTTTTTCCTTTTGATATTAAAACAGACAAAATTGTCAACATTTCTGTAATATCCTTTTTTAGGGCAAAATTTCCACATGGAGGGACAGTTAGTTCTGTGTCCTTGAACCAAAGATCTCTCCTTCTAGTTTGTTCTTTTGTGCTTCAGAAAGAGCACACGGAGCAACAAATAATATGTGTACCCATACAAAGAAGTCAGAGTGGGCTTGTTCCAAGTAGGAACTAGGAAGGCTCAGCCACAGAATGCTGTTTCTGTATGGACACAGCAAAAGAGTCATGTATCTTACAGGTATTTCACTAACTTTTGGGTTGTTTTTTATTTTTATTATGCATGTTCTAGTATTCCTTGTGATGATATTTTATTTGTGCCGAAATGTGATATTTTATTTGTATGTTAATAAATAAAGTTTGCCTGGAGATAAGAGGTCATAGCAAGCCATAAACAGAAGTCAGGTGGTGGTGGCACACACCCTTAATCTGATCACATGGCAAGCAGAGTCTCATGGCAAGCAGAGTCTCTGTGTGTTAAAAAAAAAAAAATTAAAAGACCCACATGACCCCTGTCCCTTTCCTTTTTAAAAATCCCTCTTCTTTAACTAACTTTTAAACTATTAGCATCAACTGTGACATCAGCAATCAAGACTGCAGAGCCTACCCTATTATAAAGCTGACACAAGGGTATGTGGACCAGCAGGAAAGCTTCTTAAAAAGAGGCTGCTATATGGTAATACATTCTTTAAATAGACTCCAAAGACAATCCAGTAGGCACGAATGCTGCTTACTGTGTCATTATTAAAAGGGAGGCAACCCATACAATCTGTGAGTTGAAAAGTGGATGGAAGAAATACAGGACAAAATTTCACTTCAGAATCCTGACCACCTCAGCCACGGAAGCACTAACAAGACCTCTGGAATATGTTTTGTACTGAAAGTACAAGAGAGTCCAAGTCTAAGTTGTGTTTTACTATGATTTATTGTATTTTCTTGTTGTCCAAGCACAATTTCCAGAATGTTTCTGTGCTCATCTCTTTCTGCCTCACAGAGACACTTAAACCAGGAGCTTTCTCCATTAGCTTTGACTTCACATAGGGATTGCCCTGTAGGTACCAAAGTCAAGACACTGCTGATGATGATCAGTACTAAGATTCTTCATGTATAAGGATAATTTCAGTCTGTTTTTGTTATATGTAACAAATAAAACTAAGGCTTAAATTTAAATCTACTCACCACTGTTTCTCTGCATTTAACAAAAAATAATGAGTGATTAAAATGAATTTTAGATATTATCTAACTTAATCACTTCAAGTTGTGGGGAGTTCAACAACATTTAGACTTGTCCAAGACAATAATGCCACTTCTATAAAGCAAGAGATGGATCTTACCACATTGGACAATATGATTGGGGGGAAATCCCTTAACAATATGTACATACCGTGGGAGACCTGAAATGGCAGTTGAGGGTCTCACTCTTGGTGAAGGCAGATTTCCATTTGCCTTTGAAGTAAACAGCATTCACCAGCACCATGACAGCCGATGAGCTGAGGCTGCTTCCACTTAACACCTTCTTGATTTTTCCTTTTGAAAATAAGTTGAAGGGAATAATGCTCATCTATACTGAAACAATTTTTAAATATGCTCACACTGGTTAATCAATATGATTTTTTCCTAGATCATTATTATATATCAAATTATGAAATTATTACTAACATCTTAGTAAGGAATATGCCTGGTGTTTTCTGAACCCTTCAAGGACAGTATTTGTTTAACCCTCATAAAGTCTTCATGAAATCTGTGCTGCTGTTGTTTCGGTTTCCTGGTAAGGGAACTGAAGCACAAAGACATTAGATTATCAATACAGTTACTTAACAAGAAAGCAACTGCAGTCATCACTGTGGCCCTGGAGACCACAGCGCTGTGGACTCAGCTTCATACAGCTGTGAAATGGACAATCCTGCAATGAAGAAATCAAGCCTTACAGAAGAAACTCAAGTCAAGTCCAGGGAATTGCATTTCCAGAGCAAAATAGAAACTTGGATATCAGAAAATATGATTGATAACTATACTGAAAGAATATGGCCACACAAACACCAGATGAGAAGAAAGTTTGAAAAGTTCCTTGTAATAAACTTATAAAAACCTACTTTTTGATGTGGTAAAAGACCTCACAAGAAAAGGGAAACCTGAAGAGGGCCCTTGTTCTCAGCACTGCTTACAGAAAAACTTTCAAGTGATTCCAAAAATCACAATGAGATTTCAAAAATATGGTTCTCAGAAGAGTGAAACCCTGACAGCCAGAGCAGGACTCATTGGCCAACAATGACAGGCAAGTCTTGATGGATGGACTTCCCAGAAACACTATCAGCTGCAGTTGCACTGGAAATGATGATTTATCATTTTAAACTCCTGATAGCATCAGATGTCACAACTATGTGATGAATGGAAACAACTCAGTGTTTCCCAGAAATAATCAATTATTATTATCAATCAATCAATTGTTGATCAGCAAAAGTGATAAGACCAAAATATGTGGAGATCTTAAGATTAAGGTACTTGGTCACTTTACTTAGACCAATAAATCAATTTATCTATTTATGACATAGTTTTAAACACAAAATTGGACCCAGTCATGTGTGAGAGATAAAAATATATTTCTGAAAGTAAAAATAAATGGGAATATCACTGAAGAAACAAAAAACAATGACAACATGACTCCTACCTGGCTTCCCGGGGCCACTGTGTGGCATTGACCGGACCCCTCTGAAACTGTGTCACTCCAAGTAGAATTAATTCCATTCCATTAAAAAAGTTGATTCCTCCCAATTCACATTAATGAGACTTTTGTTAGTTATATCCTTTATTCTAGATGCTTAAATTGTAGCAATGAAAGCTGTAGTCTATGCCATCTTGGACCTCCCCCATAAAAAGAATTCTTTGTCTATATAGTCATAATATTAGCTATAGTATCTGTTGGCTTTCTAGGATTTATTGCCTGAGATTACCACATATTCACTGTGGATTTAGATGTAAACACCCAATTCTGCTTACACCAGCCACAACAATTATTGCTATTTCAACAGGAGTTAAATCACTTAGCTGGCTAGCCACATTATATGGAGGTAATATTAAATGATCTTCTGTAACTCCAATTGCTAAATGGCCCTTTAATTTAAAAAAAAAAAAAACAACCCTGAAACCAGATATTGGGGTAGATGCTGAAAGATCAGAGAGAAAAAGGAACAAGCCACCTCTTACCTCTAGGACTCCTCAGCCTGAAAAGCTTTCCTCAGCCAAAAGGCTTTAGTTTCTGTCTCCTCACACCTTATATACCTTTCTCTGCCCACCCATATCATTTCCTGTCCCAATTTTCCTCGTACTAGGATTAAAGGCATGTGACCCCAAGTATTAGGAATAAAGGTGTGTGCCACCACTGCCTGACTCTGTTTCTCTCCTAGACTGAGTCAATCTCAGGTAGTCCAGGGTGGCTTTGAACTCACAGAGATCCAGACAGATCTCCATCTCCCAAGTGCTAGGATTAAAGGTGTGTGCTCCCACTGCCTGGCTTCTATGTTTAATCTAGTGGCTTGTTCTGTTTCCTCATCTCCAGGCAAGTTTATTAGGGTACACGATATATCACCACAATCTTCTACAACTATAGCACAATAGCATCAAGAACCAAGAAAGCCACTCTGGTATACAGTGTTGCAGCAATGTAGAAGTATGTGTGCTAAAAGAACACAGATTAGGAAAAATTGAATAGAGCTATCTGCTTAAGCTGCAAGAATTTAGGGAGCAGAAAGATAGCCCACAAAGCAGAGACTATTCAAAAATCTAGGAATGTGGAAAAGAAAAATACATATAAAGAAATGTGCCCCATTAGAGTATATCAACTAGATTGAGATTGGAAAGGTGTGAAGCAAGACCCAGAATATGAGAAAGTTTGATTCTTTGTAAGACTTTTGGATTATCCTGAATATGATAGAGAATCGTTTATTGGGTTTCAATGTAAAAGGAAGGACATAGTGATAAATGATCCAACTTGTCATTATAAAGTGTGACTATTGCATCACATAAAGGAAGTGGGAAATAATACCTGGAATAATGGAGACAATTTGAAGTACTGAGCATAGTCTTCTTAGATCATAAGTATAGTTTATGCACTGGATGCACATATTTGCATGTCAAAAGGAGGATGAGAACTCTGTAAGTGTTGCACATGGGAGGGACCAATCAAATGTTCTTGAATATTGTTGTACAGAATGCCACTCTGTTATTCCAAAAACCAAGTTATGTCATTTCTTTTGATTGATAAGTATTAAAAAGTGGTACATTTGAGGCTTGTAATGGGTAGTGAGCAAAGACGTGGTAATAATGTAATGGTGAATGAGCAAAGGAAATGGAGAAATCATTTTCTTCTTCCAAGGAGTACTTGTATGCTGCTAAATGGAGTGTGAGTCACATGGCTCATAGTTCTGAGGTAGAGCAAAACATAATTACATAAATAATATTCACAGTACAAATCAGAACCCAGCACTAGGTAATGGGCAATATTAGCTTTGGAATCAGTTGATTAGCGACACAAAAGATGAATGGATTCCTATGTTTGTTTTGTGTTAGAGGAGAACATTGTCGAGAATTCAGATTTTAGTTGTTAAAAGTAGCATAAAGAGTTGCAGTTCTCTGAAGGTACTACCTTTGCCAAATATGTTATCTTGCTAAAGAGTATTTTAAAAATATTTAAATCAACCAAGCAAATAGTCTTAAATAACAGCAATAATTGCTTTGGATTAGGAAGGACTATATTTTATATGCATAAAAATTCCCATCTTTCAAGTACACTGATCTTAATATTTACATACAACTGACAAACAGTGTAGAAAATAAAATATTTTACTTGCCATGTGTCTCATTTTCAATCCATTTATTAATTTTATATCTGGTTTCTTCTATATCATTTGTGAAGTCAACTCTGTCTACTTTGGCATTGTATAACTTTTCAGCACAGTCAATATAATTCTGCAAATAAGAATATAGATTTTGTATTTGTAAATAGCACAACCAAGTACAAAATAAATGTATTTTTTAAATTAATTCCAAACCTTTGAACAATGCCTCTTCCACTCTAATGTTCCTTATTGTCAGCAACTGTCCCACTGGTGTTCCAAGCATTACTTACTGTCTCTCCTTGAGAGACATCCTTCCCAGGTCCCTCCTGCGGCTCATAACAACGTCTTCACTTTCATTTTTCATTTTAAAGGCAAATGAGTGTCTGAATACCTAAGGTTTGAAATCAGGCAGGTGCACAGATGATACTCTAGAGGAATTAAAAGGATCTGGGGTGACAAGAGCACATACTGTGAAGAGGGGAAAAAAACAGAAACTAGGAAAATGAGGTGCAAAACCTTTCCGGCTCTGTTCAGAGTTCAGGGCCTTCGCTTATGTATGATAAGTGGCCTTGAAAGGCTTTTAGCTGGAAGGGAGATAATGGGACACAGAAATACTTGTGATGAGAAGGCAGGGCTAAAGCCAAGGCAGTAAGCTTTAACCATCATCTCCTAACCCAATCCAGACAAGGTAAAATCAATATTCAACATCAAGTTCACTACTAGCCTGTTGCTATAACTCTGGTCATATTTTCTCACTTTGGAGGCAGTGGAAATGAAGAATTAATTTAAAAAATACACCTGTAGGGAGGACATTATGATAATTTCATACATATATTTAACATATAATTACCAAATCCTGGTTATAAGCACCACTATCTATTCAAATGTAATCACAGATATCATAATACATTTTGCTTGCATTTGAGATATTCCAATTCCTCCATAAGACACCAAATCCTGTGAAGCTGAGACCACACATGCTTTGTTTATTACCTTTCCTAGCACAAAACACACTTACTTCTACCTAATCAGTGTTCAAAAGTACTTATTTTTAATAAAAAGAAAATAGTTACCCAATTTACCAGTATTATAGAAATATAGCAAACACATCCATAATTTTTTGGAACAAAAATTTTTGTATTTGTTAGAAAAATATTCAATACAACTTATATTGATCTACATTTACTAGTTATTATCTCAGCAAATTTTATGGAACTTTCTGCACTAATGGTAAGGATTGACTAGCAATCTCTTGTCTATCTACAGGATGAGAATATCTGCTTATGGATCAGACTCTTCATTTATTATTTAACTTCCATCTGCCTATCCATCCATTCATCTACCCTTCTACCTATCCACTCACAGACACTAATTACAAAGATTAGTTTTAAAACTCCATCCACACTCAGAGAAGTTAATATCATAAACATAAGCCTTCAAAAAAAAAAAAAAAGGCTAAGAGGGGCAGGGCTGGAGAACTGCATAGACACTACCGTAGTCTACCACTTCCAGGCAGCCCTGGGAGCATTACAGGCTGTTGTGTGTTTATACATTTTTCTTTAAGTTCAACTCACATGTTGTACCAATCTCTTTTCAAGAGTACTGCATTTTAAAAAGGAAATATTAGTTGTCCAAACAGATTAATCTTTTTGTCCAGGTCCCAAACTCTTCTACATCTATCATTGTGAGCTAATGGTGTTAGATTTGTCTGTGACACAAATCATTCCAGATTATTTCCCTTGTCTTGGAAACAGAAGTATCCCATCTGTTTCCCAGGAGAAACTTCCTATCACTAACCTTTTCGGTGGTGGCTGACTTCATGTGTCAACATGACAAATTTTACTTAGCGTATATCTGGGAGGGTGTGTGGAATTGAAGCATCAGACGGATGACAGATGTCTGCCCCATTGCAGGTGGCCTCCTCCAACCAGCTCCCATCAGTGAAAGCACAAGTAGGAGCAATGTGAGAGGGGATCATGCAGCTTGCCTGCTGCAGCTGGGACGATGACAATTTGACCTTCGCTCAACAACTAAAACATGGGCTTTTCTTGAATCTGGACACTGACAGCTTTTTACCTAGGGCCTCTAGGCCATCTGACTCGCCAGTTATAGCTTTTAGGACTTCTCTGCCTCCACAGTCAACTGAGTCAAGTCCTTATAGCAAATCTCTCTGTAGACTGTTATTTCTATCCTCTAGAGAACCCTGGCTGAAGAACTCACTAGAATGACATTCACATATTTTCTCCTTGTCTTTCCCAACTCTTCTGTCACATTCTTTCCAGAGACAACAGAATTCTCACACTTCTTATTATCCAAAAAAAAAAAATTAAGAAAATCTGATCATAAACTTTCTTTTATTTTCTATTTCCTTGATTAAGGTTTTATAGTTTTCCGTATACAGACTGTGGTAGTTTGAATAAGAATAGCACCCAGAGGCACATATGTTTGCATGCTTAGTCTTTAGGACGTGGCACTACTTGGGAAGGATTAGGAGGTGTGGCCTTGTTGAGGAAGTGTGGTTGCTAGGGTGGGCTTTGAGGTTCTAGAAGCCCAAGGTAGGCACAGTGACTATCTCTTCCTGCTTCCTGTGGATCTGGATGTAGAGCTCCCAGTTCCTTCTCCAGCACCACATCTGCCTGCACACCGCCATGCTCCCTGTCATGATGACAGTGGACTAGAACTCTGAAGCTGAAATCACTGAAACTGTAATCAAGCCCCCAATTAAATGTTTTCTCACTATAATTGCCTTGGTCATGGTGTCTCTTCACAAAAATGGAATACTAATGCAGAGATCAAGGATAATACTTATTCCTAAATGTTGCATTTGGTAACTATTTATAAATGGGACTGCTTTGAGGATTCCTTTTCCAGATAGTTGTGGGGAGTGTTTAGGAATGCTACTTTTGGTAAGTTAACTTTCAAAACTGTAATTTTACTTATTGTGTTTAGGAGTTCTAATAGATTTTGATGGATCCTTTAGAGATAGATAGCTAGATGACAAATAGATATTACATATATAGTTGATAGATAATTGATAGATGATACATAGATTATACATTGATTGATGACAGATAAGATAGATGATAGATAATAGATAGATAGATAATAGGTAGATAGATAGATAGATGATAGATAGATAAATAATAGATGATAGATAGATAGATAGATAGATAGATAGATAGATAGATAGATAGATAGATAGATGATTGATATATACACATGATAGAACACCATCCTTTTGGACAGTTCAGCTTCCTTTCTCATTTGAATATCTTTTATAACTTTTATTTCTGTATTTAATATGTTAAATGTAAGTGACAAGAGTGGCCATCATTATCTTGTTACTGATTTCAGACAACATTCTTTCAATTTTCTTTGAGTATATTTACTTGTGACAATAATGTACATCCTTTCTCTCCATAATTCACTGAGAATTCTTACTGTGCACATTTAGTTTTTTGAATACTTTTTCTGCATATATTGAGGTGATCATATGTTTTAACCCTTCATCTCATCCATGTGACATATTATATTTATCGATTTCCATGTACTGACCATCTTTATATCCCAGATCTAAATCCTCTTGGGCCATGGTAAATGATTCTTTTAATATGCTGCTGAATTTTATTTTCTAATAGTTTATTACAGAATTTTAAAGTCCATATTCTAAAGGACTCAGGCTTTAATGTTGTTTTTTAACAGGGTTCCTGTGCAGCGCGGCGGCGCCATTGTGCAGGCGCTGTTGTGCAGGCGCTGTTGTGCAGGCGCTGTTGTGCAGGCGCTGTTGTGCAGGCGCTGTTGTGCAGGCGCTGTTGTGCAGGCGCTGTGGTGCAGGCGCTGTTGTGCAGGCTCTGTTGTGTAGGCGCTGTGGTGCAGGCGCTGTTGTGCAGGCGCGGCGGCACTGGCCTTCTAACACGAGTTTGAAGTGTTTACCCTTCAGGTTTTTTGGAAGAGTTTCATCAAGATTGACAGTCCTGTAATTATCTAGTGACTTCAGGAGTCCCGAGCTTTCCTTGGAAAAGAGACTTTTTATTTACAAATCAACATTATTCATTGTGATTCTGTTCAAGTTTCCTGCTCTTTTGATCCAGCAATTATGAGTTGTATATTTCCAAGCACTCTCTCACTTTCCTAGTGGACCCCACTCTCTGGCCTGCGATGTCAGGTGCACTGTCTTCTTCGCTTCTGGTATCGGGTCTGCTTTTCTCGCTGATCTACTTAAACATTTGTCAAATTTGCTTTTCACTACCAAAAAATTCCCTGATCTTCAGCTCACGGTTGTTTGCAATTGTTCTTCTTTCGTCTATTTAATTTCTACATACTCTATTATTCTTGTTTACTTCCTTCTATACATGGTTAGTCTGTTCATCTTTTTCTTGTTTATTTAGATTTAATATCTGGTTTTGATTTTTTCCTTTTTTAAAGTAGGTATTTACTGCTACAAATTTATTTCTTAAAATTTTCTTCTTGTAGCCCATAAGCTTTAGTGTATTGTATTTTTCATTTGTTTCAACATATTTTTAATTTCTTTCTTTACTTCTTGGTTTGGGGGAAAATGTTTGTTACATCTGGAGCTATTTCAAATTTGAATTTTCTTTTTACAGTTTAACATGTATATACAATATGTTGTGACAATATTCACTTAATTACCCTCTTGTATCTCTCCCACTCCCTCTGAGTCCCATATCCTTCCCAATCTCTCCCTTCTTAGTTTCATTTTTTGTCCTCCTATTTTTTAAAAATAGGGTGACAAGTAGAAAAAAGACTTAACAGATCACATTTAGTGATGGAATATGAATGTGGGGAAAATGAGGCATCAAAGATGACCTAATGCCTATTGGTATTGCTCATTACAAGAGAGCAAAGAAGAAGAGAACATCTAGAAGCATAAAGCATGATGCTCACTTGAGGGATTATACTGTGTAAAGTTGAGCTTGGCACTGAGAGGAAGGATGATCCATCACACAGCTATAGAAAAAACACAAAGATTTGAAGGACTACATTGGGGACATAGAAATTACATGAGTACATCACTTCTCTCTGTATAAAGATAGTAGATTGAAAATAAATGCAATAAAATTAGAATCCTTAACAACTTCAATTTCAAGGATCATTGAAAACAATGATATATAAGAAAACAAATATAAAGCAATCTGAAAGAATGAAAAATCAGAAGAAAGCATCTATTTCAAAAAAAATGGAAGGGAAAAGTTCTAGGAAGTGTATTAACTATTCAGAATAGATCACAAGTGAAGGCCTATCTGAGACTGGAGACTGGTGACGAGGTTGGTGTATTAATGACTGTATATTTAAAGTCCTCTATAGTTATCATTTAGTAGCCTTGACACAGTCACTGAGGAAGTCTGCAGCAGTGACTGGTTTTACAAGACTGCTTGGAGAAGATGACATTGTTTAAAGATTGGTTAAAGAACAGATCCATGAGGAGTGAGTTATAACAATGAATACATTTGAGAAAGGGAAAAAGTCAAATGATTGAATACTTCAAGAGCTGAAGAATTAATGGAGGTGTTAAAAGAATAGGAAGCATGGACTTCTGTAATCTGAAGATAGCAACCTGATATTGTAAATTTCAAAAGGAAAATAGCTTTGCATGTTCTTGAGTTTCAAGTATGATTTGGTGATTTAATTACTAAAACAGCATGGAGAAAAAGTTGATAACCTGTACAGAGACATGAGGGAAGATCATCAACTCGGATAGAAGGTCCCAATCCACAGTAATACTGAAGATATCCAAATCATAGCATAATCAAGGGAATATGGAATGTTGTTTACAGAAATCTGACCCAAGACATAGGAAAAATTAGGAAGGCAAAGAATCAGAGTAATGATTTTATATTTTAAAATTCTATATTCTTTATACAGATAATTTATATTTTTATTACCAGATAAATATTTTATCCATATTCAAATGTCAATAAAAAGAATATTAATAAAACAAAAATTTAGAAATTCTCTATCTTTGAGCTAATAATTAAATTTGTTATTTTTAAGTTCAAAAATATTTTTCAGAATCACTAACTTTGGGGGTTGGACCAATTGCTCAGAATTCATGATTACCTGTTGGTGCTCTTCCAAAGAACTCAAGTTCAGTTCCTAACGCCCATGCTGAGTGAACCCTAACCCTGTAACTACAGCTCTAGGGAATCCCATGATCTCTTCTGGCCTCCTTGGGCAAATGCACTCATGTGCACATAGCTCCAGAAAGATCCACATCATTAAAAAGAAAAGAGAAAGTAAGAATAACCAACTATGTTTATAGATATTTGAGAGGACAAATAATACCAAAGTTGCTTGATAAAGCCTCAAGGAATCATGTTACTTTGTATTTACCTAAAATTATACATAATATGTGTATAATATATGCATATATATATATATATATTTATATATTAAAGGTGGTTAAGTCACTTGAGTTGACAATGCCCCCCACAAAAACTATGAACTAACAGAAATCCCAGTACCAGGCATGAGAAACTGCCTTTTGAATGGTTGGTCACAGCAGTCCAAGTGATTCCTAAAATAATATAAACTATTGATGTAGTCTTTGCTTGTCTTTCAGGGGTTGAGGGTGGGTTGCTATTGCTAAAGACACCCCAAACTTAGGACACAGGACTCAGATGATTTGAGCTAGATTGGAATGGAAAGCCTCTTTCCTACAGTCTTCTTCAATCCAGAAAATACTATGCAAGTTGCTAAAGGAAGGGAAAAAATTAAACAGTCTGACAAGGCTGCAACAACTATGAACAAAACTAGTGACTAGCAAAGCAACAAAGGTGCAGTAAGTGATGGCAGCCGAGAGCTTCCTACTTAGACTTAATTACCCCTCAGCAGGAGTGAAATCATGCCCAGTAGTGAAAACACAGCCAGCTTCCCAGGGCTAGTAAGTTCATGGACATTAGAAAAGAATCTATTACCACCGCTTTGCTAGACCAGCATAATTCCAAACTACATTGTCAACATTATCCTTACACCCACAATAAGTGTAACTACCAATCCTCATCAAAATAATTCCAAACTACATTATAAATATTATCCTTATACACACAATAAGTGCAACTACCAGCTATCATCAAAGAAGCTTTTCTTTACAGCAAATGAAGATCATCACAGAAACAACTGGATTAATACAGAGCTCAACAGACCAAGGAAGCCCTGACCCAAGATAAACATCTATGTAACAGCTCCTGTATCTATGGCTTAGGGAACATCTAGAAAGAATGGGTGGAAAGACTGTAAGGGCCAAAATACCAAGAAGTATTTTGTGAAATAGTCTCTTTTAGAAATGACTACATAAAAAGACTGGAACAATGGCAATGTTGATGGGTATGTTAACTTGGAAAGGGGGAAATTCTAAAGGGTCTCACCCCTAGACAAAGAACTATAAGCAATTAATGGTTTCTGAGAGGAGGACAATGAGCCTCTTCCACAGATTATCCCCCTTATGGTTGTCCAGTGCACAGAGGTCAGCCCTGAAACCATATCCACACAAACAACACACATGTATATGTGTACCTGTGTAACTATAATAGCCAGAGAAAGAGGCTATCAACTTGAGAGTGGGAAGATGGAAGAGGGTTGAAGGGAGGGGCCTGGGAGGGGCCAAATGGAGGAAATTGAGGGAGGTATGTGACATAATTACATTTTGATTAAAAAGAGTTATCTCTCCGTTTTCCATGTTCTTGATCAAGTCTTGCCTATGCTGTGCTTCCTGTGCTTCTTACTGCAGTGTTTTTATCCCATGAGTGTCAGGAAAAGGAAGAACATGAGGATCTGCTGTATATAACAGCACAGCAGACAAACCAACTCCAAGTTGAATGATTTAGCATTCCCTTAGGAATAAGTTAGCAATTTGTGTGAGACTAGGAAAATTAAATACGATGCACACAGAATGTCTCTCTTAAAACTTCATTAAAAAAAAATCTCTTCAGATGGTGGCAAAACAAAAAGTGGCCCAATACTTCCTCATTGGCAGGATCCCAAAAGATTTGGGAGTGGTGCTGGGGAGGGGCAAAGAATTTGAGTGGGTGACAATTGGAGGGAACAGTAATGATTGGGTGGAACACAGAGAGTTGGCAAAGATGCAGTTGATTAGCCTGGTGATGTCACTAACAGGGTTTTATGGATGGTTGTTTGAGGAGTGAATAAGTAGAAGGGGGATAACGTCCCAGGGAGATACAGACACGTGGTTGCTTAATAGTCCTAACCAAGTGGCCAGCTTCTGGCAGTCACTCAACGAAGGTTTCAAAGTGGCATGAGTGCAGTAGCTTAGAGAGTGCAGTCTGGACCTCTTGGCCTTCAGCAGGCAGGACGCTGTGATGGTGCACTGATTACCAATGCCATGCAGAAATATTAGTCAACTGACCTATTTCTAACTCTTGTTGAGTCTAAGCTTCTCCTCTGTCCACTCTGTAAAGGTTGCCTCATCTGGCTACACCTCCTTGGCAAGAACTCTTGTACAATCTCATTGAGAACAAACAACTAGAAGGAAAAATGAGGAGCATAGCTGAAAAAAATGGTGAGGAGAGACAACTCACTGGGAATTGTTCATCGTCTCAAGTGGTTCGTCTCTGAGTCCATGGACTCCCCCACATATCCCCCATAGCACTTCCCGTGACCACTCAACATCAGTGCTACTGCCAATGGCCTCTATATCTGAAGTCCATCAGTTGGGCCACCCTGAATATGTGGGTACACTAGATTGAAAGGTAATATATTGAAGACCACAGTAGCAGCAAAAAAAATAAATAAATAAAATAACTTTTTTTTCCTGTCTCATAGGAAGGTAGAAGGCATTATTCATATAGTGGATGGAACAAGATTCAGGTTTAGAGTGGATGCAACCTTCTGAGACAAGCAGTTTTACCCACCTTATGAAAGTCAAACACTTTTTCTGCAAAAAGTCCATTGGCAATGCTGAGTTCATAATCCTTATGAGATGAGTTTATGTCAGCAAGAACACTTTTCAGTTGATGCTGCAGTCCTGGCTGTTATCAAACAGAGGGACAGAAATTTAATCTCATACTGCAAAGATGCATAATATCACTTACACATGAAATAAATCAAGTGTATTATTCTATATAAGAATGGGAAAATATTGCTACAGAAACAGTAAGCAAAACTTCACACATCTCAGTGCCTTTACCCTTCCTCATCTGCGATCAAACTGAAAAATTTAGTGCAATAAAGTTATCAATAAGAAACTATCAATTAGCTCAAGATCCATATTAGTTAATTAATTAGCTAATAATTGGTTATATTCATTTATTAATTAATTAAATACATTAATTTGCCAAAGTCACTTAACTGTAAAGGACAGAAGATAAAGGCTGATCATCAATATTTTACTACAACCTGGTAAGCAAAAAAATGATAATTTAATTATTAAATTATCAAAATTCTATTTGATAATTTATATAATTTTATTTGAAATTTGGGAGTTTAAAATTGATTTCTTTGTTTTAACGAGATAGAAAGCACTAACACATATTCAAAAGAGGGTTTTTCTTCAATTTAATTTCTAATTGGTTTTTTCTTTACCTGGTTGTTAGAGGAGTCTCCTTGTCTTGATGGGGTATTAAAGTAAAGTGCCTGCAAACATGATACAAAATACTGTCAGAATTAGGACATGTGGAGGGATCAGTTAGCAAGAGGTTTTGAAATAAAAACTTATTTCCAAAAATGCTCCTCAGGTGTCCCTTCAATTTCACCAGTGTCTGAGAACCTGCTCTCCTCATGACTCCAGATGAATGTCAACGGCGAGACCAAGAAATGGCTTCTAGTTTTCATCTTTATGACATTTTCTTCCTGCTCCACACACTGACTTACTTAGGGATTTGTATTATTTCAGTAAAAAGCACAGTGATGTTGTTTCCTACAAATATGTTCATTCACTGCACCTATTTTTATTATTGCCATATTTTGTCTTAAAAGTCCCCAGAATTCATGTGCTGCAGTCTTAGTCTCCAGTGCTTTGATCTGAGGCAGAAATTTCAAAAGGGGTTGAAGTATTAGAGGGCTGACCTTCCTCAGTGGCTTAAATAGTTCTGGATTCCTGGTTTCATGGATTCTTGGGAAAGGAAATTATTGCAAGAGACAGCTTTCTCAGTTTGGTCTCTCACTGCAGTGAGGTGAGTGACAGCTGAGCAACCACGGGTGGAAACCTCTAAAACTGTGAGCCTAAACATGCCCTGCTTCTTAAAGGTCAGTGTTTTCTGGTGTCTTGTCACAGCAACAGAAAGTTACTGACACACGTGCACAGAGTGAAACTCAACAGTTTTCAATGCAGTCCACTGAAGTGCCACCCTGGTGCTCACTACAAGAATCGCACAATGCAAAATACACTTTTCCGGGACCCGTGTATATATATATAGTCCCTTAAGCCAGTGTGAGTAGACTGTTATTTGAAAATATGCACATGTAAGAAAAATATAAAATTCCATGGTGAAATGTCAAGACTCAAATTGCTACTAATAAACTTATGACATGAAGCTAAATTATAGAAAATTATATTCAGAAGATATTCCCCTTAATTTTTTAAACAGAGTTTAGCAATTGACTATGTTTAATGTGGTTATTTGCATTTTTGCACTGATAGTTGATCTGACAGACATAGTTAGCATGTGGAAACCGGAACACTGTTAATTCTGACTGGATACCCAGCCTTTTTATCTGAACATAGGAATTTGTTGGTTCAACAGTATTTCTACCTTGGCTAGAGGGGCAAAATGATTAATAAGGAGAAATATTGAATTTCCAAAGTCTTTATCATAAGTCTACTTCTTCACTTTTCCATCAGAATCATTGTTTTCCCACCTGAAATACTAGTTTATGCTGCCATGGCCTGTAGCTAGAGTTTTCCTGCCTTGCCCACAGTCAGGACAAATCTTTGTCACCCGCCAGTCCCACAGCCGCTCAGACCCAACCAAGTAAACACAGAGACTTACATTGCTTACAAACTGTATGGCCGTGGCAGGCTTCTTGCTAACTGTTCTTATAGCTTAAATTAATCCATTTCCATAAATCTATACCTTGCCACGTGGCTGGTGGCTTACCGGTGTCTTCACATGCTGCTTGTCATGGCGGCAGCTGGCAGTGTCTCCCCACCTCAGCCTTCCACTCCCCAGAATTCTCCTCTCTCCTTGTCCCACCTACTTCCTGCCTGGCCACTGGCCAATCAGTGTTTTATTTATTGACCAATCAGAGCAATTTGACATACAGACCATCCCACAGCAATGGCCTCTTGTGAACATGAAGGGAAATCAAAGATTCTTTTTAGTTTTAGTAACTAGTTACCAAGTTCATTCAGCTAGGACTGAAAGCTCTGCCTTGTCAGTTTCTGGATCCCTGAATTAAGCTTTAGATAAAGAGGGAGTGGTGGATACGGTTTCTCTCAGCTCCCACCTGAGTACTCATGCCAATCAAGAAACAGCCACTCTTCTTACATGGTATAGAATAGAATATATACTACAATGGTTATTTTAAATGCTTTTGGGAAACCTCAAATAGATCTTAGAAAACACAATTTGTAAATAATATTATAACCCAAATTTATGGGTTAAGGTAGATACAAATCTGGCATATTAATAATATAATGGATATCATAATAATAATGGATATTATTATTATTATAATGGATAACGCAACTTGTGAGAGGAAAAAGCAACATCAGGCAAAGGGGAAGAGAAATGTCTGCCCTTCTGTATTGGGATAGATAGGAAAGGTCAACAAAATCAGAGCTAAGTGAAAAGCATGAGGCAAGATACACAACTCTGTAAATAATTATACTTTTCTGTCTTTCTCATAGAATGGCAGCAGCCTTCAGAGCATTTAACCCACAAGGGTGCTGATTCTTGACTTTAGTCCTGTAAAAAGCCTGGCCTCGTTAAAGAGCAGCAGAGCCCTCCCATGAGCCAAGACTGTCCGTCTCAACACGGCGTGTCAGAAAGCAAAGAAGTTTTAGGGTTTGGGGAAAGACTGCCTGGCACTACAGGTTTGACTGAAGGTGTTTCTGCTGTGACAGACAGAGGCAGTGCTGGGCTAGGGAGATGGCTCACTGGATAAAGCACTTGCCACACAAACATGAGAACTTGAACGTAAATGCCCAGAACCCATGTAAAACTGGGGTGCAGAGACTTGCTAGTCTACAGAGCCAGCACTTCTCCAGCATGCTGGGAAGTGGAGGCAGGAGAAGCTGAGGAAGCTCGGCCAGCTGACCTGGCATGACATGGTGGGAATAAGCAAGAGACAACTCAAAGAAGTCGGAAGTAAGGACCAGTACCTCAAGTTATCTCCTACCTCCACATGCACACCAGGGCTCATGTGAACCAGCACTGCATACATGAACACACCCAAGACAAAGATTTCAAAAAAATATTAAATAAAATAATAAAAGTGAACAAAACCAAACTGTGATACTTTGAGCATCAAAAGAATAATGACCATTGGTTGTTTGGCAGTGCTTTTCAGAGACACAGACAAGAAAGTTATAAACTGTAACTCCATTGATTGACCCTGAGCTTCCCTGAAATGTAAACATGTGATCCATAGTGCCAATGGGAATATGCTGTAAGAGAAGCTAACTGGGGAAGGACTGAATCAGCATGCTACAAAGCACTAAAACTTGGCACGACTAAACTATAAATGCCTTTAGGACTGTAGCTGATGTTTTCATCTCGTGTTTCTTGTGGGATGGGATGACAGCAGCAGCTCTGGAAAGTCATCTATGAGAGTGAACAATGAGGCTATGGATATCAGTGAGAAGACTCCGGCTGGACAGTGGCTTTTTCGACTCACTAGGACACAGTTGAGAAACCTTACTTTAAAAGGCTATGCAGAGTTTGAATCATAGGCCTGACATTCATCACCACACAGTCGGCATGGTAATCTCACCATAATATCAAGATAATAATGCCACTTCCGCATGCTAATGAGAGTACCAAATAAAATTCTATTTTTGGGGATTGTCCCAGACATTGTATCTGATGATGTCATCAACAGGTAGTTAACACTGCTGTCACCTTGTGTGGCCCTCTGTGGACTTGGCTGTAAATTTCTCTGACTCCTAATGAACTGCCAGTACTTCACTAGCGGCCCACTAGCTTCAGACTCATTGAGTTATGTAGAGAAAGATAAGAATCACTGCAGTTTAAATGGCATATGCAGACAATCTTCAACAGCACTGAATTAAAACAATAGGCACAAATGGGACCAGAAAGGGGGGTGGTTCTGAGTCTCTGGGAACAGCTGGACCTGGCATGGCAGCTGCTGGTGAGTGGCTGAATGTTTGTGATGATTTCCTAGGAGATGGGACGTAAACCTTGACCATTGTGCCGCAGAGCTGCACTTTCTGAAGGCGGTAAAGGAGGTGGTGGTTACAAACACTGCTTAGGTAGCCTCCTATTGTCTGGTGTATATCACTGTCATTTGTGTCCAGGTAACCAGTGTTTAAACTAGGACATCAGACTGTGGTTGAACACCTGTCAAGCAAGTATAGAGGTTCCATATCCAGCACCACAAACAAAACAAAACAAAACAAAACTGGGATGCTCTGTCAAGTTCTATGGTACCTCAACCTCATTCAGTGGTGCTCAAACATTAGAGAGCTTGCTAAAACCCAGATAGCTGACCCATTCCCCCACTTAGAGTTTCAGATTCAGCCTAAGAATTTACATCCCCGCCAAGCTGTCCAGGTGCTGCTGCTGCTACTATAAAAGTAAAAAACTTTCAGAAGCAGTGTGTTAAGTAAAATCATCTGAGATCTATTTCTTCTTTTTCCCAACTGAAAACCAAGGCCTGGAGGTGAAGACCCGTGTTTAGCATGGACTATTCTCTTGGAGAAGACAGTTTACTCCTATGAATGATTGGAAAATCCAACACTGACCTTGTCAATTTGACGTGCACAGTCACCTCGAGCACCCAGACGGATTAGAGTCAGGGCAGTGAAGATGCTCAGGGAAGAGAAGAATACATTTCCATTTCCTTGACTGCTATCCATCTCTCTGAATAAGTCGAAGCCAAATTCTGCATTTGCTGCAGCAAGGGAGGCCATTGTGAAACCAAGTGTTGCCTAGAGGTCAACAAAGAGTTAAATTATCTCAGAGCACATTTGTTTGTTTGTATGTTTGTTTACTATTATTAATTCAATGCTTCATTTCTTCACCCTTGTGTGCAATCATCAAATAACTTGGCACAGAAAGAGATGATTCGTTAGGTCCTGTCCTCTTGGTTCTACAATACAGAACACATTCATTTTTCTCAGCCTGACATATCAGGAAAACTGAGCTCTCCTATTCACATTGTGAGCATAGTCCTGATTTTCCTTGGAGTACTCTATCCTCAATGGTCCTTGCTGACCTGTTTTCAAGATGCAACTCATGTACTTACTCATTCTCATTTAGCCTAACATTTGTAAAGTGGGGTAGATCAAAACTATGACTGACTGCGAGGAGTACTCCACCATAACACAGTCTGCTCAGCACAGCCACGTTTCCTAAACCACCCTTACTTTTACCACATCATTTCTTCACACTGTCTCCTTTATGGTCTCTATACATACCCATGGAACCATTGTTCACTATGATTTTTGTCAGACCATCTTCATTTTAAACACGGTTCATCTTTGGTTTTGTAAATATATTTGCCTTTTGAAAGACCATGTCTGATATTTTTAAATAGAAAATGTAGTTATTGTTACAGGTATCATGACCATCCCTAAGACTTTGCAGCACAGAGGTCTAAATTTTTCTAGAAAA
Organism: Peromyscus leucopus; assembly: GCF_004664715.2. NCBI lineage: Eukaryota > Metazoa > Chordata > Mammalia > Rodentia > Cricetidae > Peromyscus > Peromyscus leucopus. Next base: position 83,814,085 of record NC_051076.1, on the reverse strand, counting down.
GTCAGTTAGGCTACAGTAGCAAATACATAATCAAGGATAAAATTGTCTTAGAATCCCCATGGCATTGTTGCTGCAATACAGGGCAGTGATCCCACCCTGGAATTCCCCAGTTACCGACTCAGCGTTTCTTTGAAGATTTTCTCCCCAGTTTAGTAAGTCCAATGTCACAGGGGACCTGGCTCTGATGAAGTGAATTTGAATGGATGCTCCAAACTACTCTCCTTACTATTTCATCTGATACCACGGCAGCTATTCAGGAGGTCCAACACATGTTGTTAATAGTTACATGAACTGGAGCAAGTTTTTCACTCTTCTAATCTAACTTTTAGCTTATTCCATGAGATGATCTTTTATTGGAACTACAGTAATGATATGCAACAAAAAATCATGCATCCTTCTGCCCCTTACTCTATAAAAGGAGAAAATTTTTATATCAGTCATCAGGTTGGAGAAGCAGAAGTATGAGAGATAACGATGATCTCCAGGAAGAAGATACAAATAGCACAAAGGTATATTCTAAAATTGCCAATTTTTACAAGTTATATTCCAGGAACATAGAATAAGAAAATCAGTCACACTGAACACACACTTTATTCCAAGAAAGAATACCTATGTTCTTTTTGTAAATTATTTAGGAGGCTGGATGTAGTGGCTCAGGCCTTTAATCCCAGGACTCCAGAGGTGGAGACCTCTATGAATTCAAGTCCACCCTGGTCTACGCAGTGAACTCCAGAGCAGCCAGGGATACACAGTGAGTCCCTATCTCAAAACAAACAAACAAACAAAAAACAGAAAAAAAGCACAACAAAGTGTAGTTTAGAGAAGGAAGAGAAAATGTAATTTAGAGCTGAAAGTGAAATTCAGTAGCCCAGAATACACAAGGCTCTGGGTTCTCTAGCAATGTCAAAATCAAAATCAGATAAAAACTACCCAGAAAACTATGAAATTATTTTCATATCATATCCAACTAATACAGGACAAAGAGCACTGGTGACTGCCATTAATACTACAAATAAAAGATTCCAGCAAAACATAAAAAGAAAAATACAAGTCAGGGCTCTGGATGGATTCAGTAGTGCAGGCCACCTTTGCTCACTGCGTGACACTGACAGTGTCTATGGTCCCCAAACCTTTAGAGACTCAATTGTATTTTGGCTGTGGAAAAGAGGATTACATCTATAGCTTGAAAAATTAGGAACCAAATGAATAAAAACATGAAGCAAAAATGGAACACACACTGATGTTTTTCATTAAGCTTAGAGGCATCAGAATTTCATTACTTCCACAAGGACGATGTGTTTAGAACCTCTCTCTGCAGAAGAGTCTGTGTGGGTGGCAGAGACTCGGTGCACAGGAAAGGAATCACTCTTAGGAAAAAGCACAGTAACCCGTCTTAAATATCACAGGGGAATTGTGTGCATCGTCTGTTTTAACACACTGACACGGCACAGGCTAGAACCATTAAAATGAAACTAAAGGGATTTTCAGGCCCATGGAGGTTATCCAGTAAAATGATATCACAAGTTAAACCCCAATTCTGCCCACTTCTTTACAAATTGTGTCTTATTGATTTACATTTTGGGTTAAAAAATAATTTCTGACTTTTCGACATTATTCTTCTTTACATTCCAAAACAATAAAAGCTTTTATTTTCTAAACTTTAAGTCAACATGGTAACGTTTCATAAAATTGTCATGATATCAAAAAGAAAAGAAAACTAATGCACAAATTTGCTCATTAAAAAAAATTAGTGTAACTATTTTCATCAGCTAAGATAGATTTCAGGACATAGACATCATACTGATAAAAAGTTATTATGGAAAAAGATGAGCCAAGACATTCCTAGACAATAATAAATCCTGAAGCCCTAACTTTTAGCATGATGGATAGCACTAAATTCATTCAATAACCCATGCAAACAGGCTCACACATGTTGAAGATAAATTCAGAAAAATTCTACTTTGCATAACTGATTTTATTAACTTTCTCTATCTAAGATGCATCATATGTTTGGGAAATGAAAGCAAAATTCCCTCCTTTTCATAGGTGAAGCCTGAATTCCACTGGCAGACAGACAACTTAACTTAAGACTGATTCAGTGACTTTATGCCTCAAAGTTCCAAATGCTGAGACATGAGTAAAAATTAGCATCAAAAAGAGTTTTCCTTTCTCCTATAATAACTTGGTAGTAACTTAAAAATAAATATGTAAAATGCCAATAAAATTAACTGTGTATGAAAAGAAAAGCACCAATGAGTCGCAAATGTTTGGCACTTAGTTACATAACCAAGGCAACTGTAAAGAAAAATAATCCAGGTTCAAGCTACAGAAGGTGTCCCTGTTGTATCACCCAGCTCACTGAGTTACAGGTGTCCCTGCAGTATCACCCAGCTCACTGAGTTACAGGTGTCCCTGCAGTATCATCACCCAGCTCACTGAGTTACAGGTGTCCCTGCAGTATCATCACCCAGCTCACTGCTGTTGAGATAGTATAATGACAAAAAAAAAACTTCAATAATAAAAGAATTTGACTAGGCAGAGGATTTTTTCTTTTAACCCCCAAATACCACAATCTTGTGTTTCTTGCATATATATGTCAGCTTAGTATAAAACTACAAAATAATAAAAAATAGTTCATAATTTTAAAGTTAATAAAAAATAGAAATGTCTCGTGTAATGTCTTAAATCCCAAATTTCAGACAAAAATCATTGCTACCTGAAGGCTACTTGGTCATCTGTGGAATGTTTCAAAACTGGCGAAGTTTTCCTTCCCTCTTCTGGCGTCAACTTATTTATGAAAAAACAAAAGCAAAAACCCTAAAAGTACAGCTTTGTTTTAATAATCTAGTTAAACTATCAAGAAAATGGTTTTAAAATGAATCATAAGCAAACCTAGGCATGAAACAACTTCAGTAAACCATGGAATTAGAATGATTCTGTTTCATGGTCCAATACTCGCATCTGATTGATAAAATACATGGTTTAACTGCACAGTAAAAGCATATGTAATCTTAGAGTAATTTTTATTATACAAGAAAAATTAGTTGGTCTTATTAATTAATTATTGGAGGAAAGCTTTTATAATTACTGAATTAAAATTATATATTAGAACAGAATAACTATTAAACAAATTTAATTTTTATTTCTTACCAGTACTCTAAATATTATATTACAAGACAATTGCTGCTCTAGAAGTATTCTCAAATCTTTCCATTTATTTAAAATTTTTAAACTTTGATAAATTTATGATTCTCTCCCTTTTGATTGATTCTATTTTAAAGAACTGGTAAATTCTAGCATATGGTGATGTAAGTAGGAGCACTGGAAATACAAAATCTCGATTTATATGTAATTCTCAATTTATCTACTCAAAGACTGAACATAAAATTTTGACTGATAGCTGATCTTGCACACTGTGGCAATTACCATTCTCCACCACGCTAGTCAAAGTCAGTCAGGAGAAGCCATGAGCCAGAGAGAACTGAAGCACATTTGAAACCTTGATGCATTTAAAGTCTCACATACAGAAAAGTAGCCAAGATTCATTCTCTCTCTCTCTCTCTCTCTCTCTCTCTCTCTCTCTCTCTCTCTCTCTCTCTCTCTCTCTCTCAACTTTACACTGTGGACATTGGAGCATTTACCTTACTGTCTTCATAGAGGAAGTTGCAGCTGGTTGGGTGAGTCTGAAAGAGTTCCCTGCATTACTCTGAAATATAAAGCCTCTGACTCAGACACTCCCCTTTTCCTACTATGATGACCACAATAGCTTAAAAATAATCTACTTAGGTGAAATTGTGCTCAGGCCTTTTATAAAGCAAAGTGGCGAAAATTTGTGATTAACTATGGCTTCAATTCAAAGTTGTCAGAATATATATTTTCTCATGAGATTGAATGTATTTGATATTATTATTATAGCAGTGTTTTTTAAACATGTACATAAGGCATTTTACATATGAAGTTCAGTGGCTGATTTGTGATATTGCTGTCTTCTCTCTTCCTCTCCCCTTCTGATTTTAGCAGATAACAGGAAACACAGTAAAGTGCCTCCCCACAAGACTCATTTACTAGCAAGTTTGGACAAGGGAATACTGTACGTGAGGAAGACAGTGAGCTGACTCTTTCCGGAGAAGCATGCTTGTAGTTAAATTAGTGATTCTGAGTTGACCTCATATGTTATTCCCCCAGTTCTAGCATTGCCTTCATTATAATTGTATGGCTTAACACTAACATTGAATAATCTTGATCATTCAAGATTCTCTAAATGAATGTCCTCTTAGACCAGGACACTGAACCTATGGACAGAGACAGCTACCTTCATCAGTAGAGAAACAAACCGCTGAAGAAAATAGAAACCAAACATATAGAAAAAGATAAAGTGGTCATCATTACCATTATAAAAAAGATTGTGCTGTGAAACAGATATCATAAGACAACGTCTAGAGCATCTGTGAATAAATTTCTCTGACTTGTGATAAATATTGCATGCAAATAAAAAGTATGATATATTTCTCTAGAGGGAAGACAGTTGGATTTTAGGGAGTGTTGTGAAGAGCAGAATACTCAAAACATATACCATGTTTTCATATGAAGGGATGTCTAAAGATAATCATTAGCAGAAGGCAAAAATGAGTGACATTAGCAAGCTGGTTGGGTATCTGGAGAACAAGACATGGTTCAAAGCAGCTGAGTGCTGTTGTTGCAGTAAGTGTGAGGAAAGGTGGGAGGTGGAGGCAAGTGTGGACGGCTGTTTCACATGGTCTAGCATTTGGACTCCTCATTACTTACACCATATGTAACCTGGAAAGAAAATACAGAATAAACTACTAAGTCCAGCCTTATGTTCCAGCTGGGCAACTCCAACTAGCCGTGCCCTTGAACAAGCAACTTGATTTTTTGGTGGCTCAATTCTTTATTTATCAAATAATAATACAAATTAATATTTTATTAAATATTTTACTAAAGTACATAAGGATTTTAATCACAAGAGGACTGCAGAGGGTAAGGCAGATGAGATTGAATGTTCAGCACAAACAGCAGGAAGAAGAGGTGGCTGAGGTGCAGAGAAGATGCTCACCTCAGCCCAGTGTCCCCAGGATTTCTGTTCTCAGCATCCCGAACTCGCTCAGTCTAAGGTGACCTTTATAAAGACTCATCCACTTCTTCTCACACGACCTCTACTTATCTAGGACATCTCCAAACAAGGCTCCTCACAGAACAGTCCCAATTCTCACCGGATATTCTAGTTCCTTCAATTATGCTACCATTTGATGACTAAAATCTCTTCATCAGGACAAAGGGCTCCCGTGGTACTTACAGAATTGAGGTTTAGAAATCAAATATTCACCACAAAACATGTATACAGTATAATAGTCTACCAAAGACTAATCCAAGAAGGATATATGTATAAGGATGCTCCCGTGGGTGAACACACAATTCAGAGGAAATAGTTACCTTAGTCCCCATGAGAGGGAGGGAGGTTTTCTTGAGCACAGAATTTAGAAAGAGGTGTTGGGAACACTGGAAATGTTCTTTCTGTGAAGTTATGTGAATACATCAAGAGCAGCTTTGTTTCTGAGTTACAGTTCATAATTTTTAAAACCTCTACAAGAAAATAAGGAAATACATCAATGGTAGGTCCACAGCTCAATGTATACAGCTGACTAGCATTCTAATTCTGATACAAAGTTCTGTTAGAGGGTGGACTGGAATCCTAGTTAAGGATAAACAAGTCATGAGAGGGTGCACAGTGAAGCCGAGAGGACTGACAGCTACAGCCTATGGCTGAGACTGACTGAGTTTCCTTCTGCAAGCCCAAATCTAAGCACAATAACTGCTAGAAACGCAAGCTGCACTACCACTTCCAAGAAGACAACCTAGACAGATTTTAGAACTCTGCATATGGCCTCTATCATATACAACTGACTGTGAACAGTGAACTCAGCTGTCACCCACAACAGTGGCTAAGAGAGGCATATTTGAATATGAAAAACAGCAAGGTGTTTGCAGGAGCATCCCTACACACAGAAGCAGTGATGATAATTACACTCACTCACAGGCAAACATCCCCACCCTGCTCTCCAGCACTCAATGTCCATGTCATGCACGTTGGAACGAAGCGGAGGCCAAAGTGAGAACCTCACTTATCACTATTTAAGGAGCCAAAGCAGGCATTCCTAGTCCAATTTGTTCAAAAAAAAAAACATTAGAATTAGGTCTTAGGGCTGTCCCTAGATGCCGTCTCCCATGGACCTGCTTACTGATGCTTTCATGTCACTTTTGGGGTGGATCCTCCATGACTCAGAGCACAGTACTGTCGCCACAGAAGTTAACAAGCATTTAGCTTTCCACGAGGTTTCAAAATAGTATCTGACTAAGATGATCATTATGTGGTTCATTCAGTTTGGATGTGAGTGAGATTTAAGAAGGTAATTTTCCCATCTCTGCTCTTTATAGTAAAATAGTTAAAGATACTCTTGCAAATAAATTAAGACAACAGTCTTCATTAGCCCATCTCATAATATTCTCCTCTATAAGACTATATCGAGATTGAAAACAGCTGTGATTCCAAATTTAATATTCAGTTTTATTGTAATTTGGTATTGATCTCTTATGGCTCAATTTTTCATAACTTAGGCAAATTTTCCTAAAGTAATGATCTAAAACAGAATTGAACACAGCGTTTTTATCATTCATTAAACTCAAACACTCTTCTGTACCCTAACTTGGTCTGGCTTCCTTTTCTACCATTTTCCACCCTCCCTTGCTCCTTCCTGTAATTTTCCAGAGAAGTATCTGTGGAGTTAATCATTGCACTTGACCTCTCCAGATTCTTCTCTGAACTGAGAAAGCTTCAGGTAGTTCATTCTTGTCATTGTGCCAGCCTGTCCTCCACCCTCCTGACTGGCAATGGAAAGCCACACCACACCACCCAGATTTATCCTGTCATCCTATGGGCTGGAGCTCAATGAGGAGGATTTGTACCCTGAAAAGTGATGGGATGTACTAAAAGTGTCCAATCAACTGCTCACCCCTTTGCCTGCAGAACAAACCACACAAACATTCCAGGATCTCCCATCACAACACTGAGCTTTGTGTTATAACCACCACAGCCTACCACACACAGGACTATAGTCCAAAATTTTCCATCTGGATGGCTTCCAAAGAACAGTTAATGTCAGCAAAGTGACTCCCTCCTCTATTGTAAAAGGCTACCAGAATTAAACAGTACCATCACCATAGAGGTGTTTGTTCATTTTCTTCACGTCTGCCTCTTTCCAGTGAAGAAAGAGAGCTTGCTTGCTAAAAACCAACTAGCTATTGATTGCCTCCATGATGCGTTATGACCACTGTAACAGCAAAAATAAATAAATAAATAAATAAAATCATGGATAATCATTAAAACTAATTTTTGAAGTAGCTGTTGCAGTAAACTTTCTGATGGAGATTGCTGTTAAGATGGAAAAGTTAAAGCTTATGAATGGATTCCCTATTTTCTCTTCTAATGAAGGTGATAATTGACTACAGTGATTCCAAACCCCTCTAAGCCTATATCCTTAGTCTTCTGCCTCTACTGTAGAGATAAAGTTACAAGTGACTAGAAGGTTAATTAAATGCCAGGGACCCAAATGACATGCCAACTGAAAAATCCTCCCGGGATTTTCAAGTCCACCTTAATTAAAGATCTTCTTGTGATTGTTTTCTTCTCCACTATACTCAGAAATCCCCCTCACTCCAGTGTCTGCAACCATTTATTTACAACCAACCAATCCCAAAGTGACATAAGTCCAAGAAGAAAATTCAGTCATGGGAACAGAACTGGAGTGTCATGTCAATTATTCTCTCTTGCCAGACAATTGTGGCCCAAATTTCCATTGACCTTGCCATCCTCCAAGCGCATTTGAGACCACACAAATGACAATGACCTGAATTTTATAGTAGATTATTCTCACTCACTATGATGTATGTGACACCCCTCTCCCAGAGGAGTTTCCATTCCAACTGCAGCTGTAGCTATAGGTAGGTTGAGGGGCAGGGTGTATAGCTTGGGGGCAGAGGACTTGAAGCAGGAATGAGGTCCTGAGTTCAGTTCCACATGTTTATAAAAGAAAAACTGTAGTTAGACTGACAGTGTAAAATCTCTCTGGTAAGTGGATAGTAATACATAAGGCACAATAATGAAAAAAAATGACTCAAACTAAGGGAAATACGCTGCACATCATAAAACATGCCAACACATTACCTTGAAGATTAAGCTGTTTGTATTTCATTTGTTTGCTTAACACATTACTTGTTCCAAATTCCAAGCTTTGAGATTTTTTTTATATAAACCGTGTTTACTATATCCTTTCAGTTGATTTGAGCTATTTATTTGAATAAAATCCTGTAGGAGCAAGTTCCAAGGCTTAATTACATGTTGTACTGGGATACATTCATTTTAAGTGATTGTATGTTTTGTCTATTTTTATTTCTTAGTACATTTTTGTCACTGTTTTGAGGGCAGAGCACAAATGAATTCAACTAGTCTACTTATCTTGTTTTTATGTAAATATTTACCGTGTCTTCTTGCTCTATGTCTTCCAAGCTCTTCTCATTATCTTCTACTTATGAAACAAATAGTCTTTAGCTTTCACTCAGCGATAAATAACATCCTTCTCAGACATTTAAATGAATGCAATTGTCGAGACTTCTAATCTCCTTCTATCAGAAACCCAAATAGTGAAGGCCATATTGGTTTTCATTTATTTGTGTCATGTTATTTCCTCATGTTGTCATAGTGACAACCATAATGAATAGTAACGAACAACAAATGCAAATGCCCAACAACTGAGTCACTCTTTTGCTTGTTAACCATCCTCTCTCCTTGAACTTAGTTCTGCTGACATTTATAATCAGATTGATGATGAGAGTTTCATAAATAAAATTCAACTCAAGCTTCTTAAAAAGAAAAAGTTTACCTTCCACTTTAGAATTTCAACTTCCCAAATAAATGTGTTATTCTATATCTATCAGGAAGAATCAGTCTTTCAAGTCCAGTGACTAAGTTCAATGCAAACAACACATTTAGCTTATCTATTTGCTTCTATTTTTCATATCAATTAAGAGTTTTATTCCAGCTTCCAGTGATAACCATAGAGCTTCTATTCAAAGTCTCCCACTTGAAGTGTGACTTTAAAATCTTTTTTGCTTGAGTACAAATATGTGGGAGATGGAGAAGGGATGCTTTAAGTTTACATATATAATTATATTTATAACACAGAAAAGTTAACCCCTGCAAAATTAATTTAGATAGCACTGCTTCCCTTACCCTGGAGTTTGTCTAAGGGAATTAATGGTTAGTGAAATGAATTGACTAATTGTACACAAATTATTAAGAAAGAACAATAAAAATCTATTTATTGAAAGAACCAGTAATAACAGAAAAACAGTGTTTTAAAAATGATTTAAAATGTTCCTACAATAAGTGGAAAACAGAACCAAACTGAATATTTAGAATCAAATGTAATAAAAATTAAAACAAAACTGAGGACTTGTGAAAAGACTCAGTCAGTCAGAGATCTACCATCCATGTAAAAGGCCTAATGGTTGGCAGGTGGATGCAGGAGAATTCCCGAAACTCCCCAGCCATCCAGCCTAGATGAATCAGTGGTCTCTGGGTTAACTGAGAGACTCTTTCTCAAAACATACGATGAAGAACAATAAGAGAACATTCCCCATCCCATATACACAATCACCACAAACAAAATAAATACAATGTCACTGAAGAATAGTATATTGAAACAGCAGGAAGAAGAGTTAGTAAACTTAAAGAAAAATCGACAGGTATTTTCTAAATTAAGCAGATGAGAAACAAAATATCCCCTTTGATTTTTTTCAAATGACCAGTGTTTCAAGTACTCATGAGACAACAATGAGCAGGCTAATGTTTGTATCACTGGACTGACTTCCAGAAAAGAAACAAAGAGGGAAAATGAAAAATGCTAGAAGAATACATTATTCCTGCCTTAGTTATGACTTCTATTGCTGTGATAAATAAACACCATGACCAAAACCTATTTACTGAGCAAAGGGTTTATTTCACCTCACAAATTACCATCCATCCCTGAGGGAAGTCACAACAGGAGCCTGGAGGCAGGAACTGAAGCAGAGGTCATGGTGCCAAGCCTCAACTTCTCCCCATGAACACTGCAATCCTGGGCTTCTACCACCTGCCTTCAAAACCAGCACCACCTTGTAAACTCTTACACATTATCAAATTTGGCTTCCAAGATGATGTACAACTTTGGCTGCCGCTGGAACACAGCTTCTGTGTGCTGACTCTGAGGAAACACTTCCCAGAAGACTTCACCTCAGTGATGCTGGTCTTAATCATGGCTGACTCTTTAGCCCCAACTGATCAGAATCACTGATTCTTAATTCAAAATATCAAATTCCCTGATAAAACCTTTAGGTACCTCTCAAACATCCCTCTTGAGCTTCACAGGCCAGACTTCTATCATCTGCACTGCTCTCAACAGTTGTATCTTCCAAAATCCCACAGGACAATCCACGGAACAATGTGCACTGAATGGGTTTTCCAGCCCAAAGATCAAATGACACCACAATCCTCCCCAAAAACACATGGTCAAGGCTTTTACAGCAAAAACCTATTTCAAATCCCCAATTCTGTCTTAGGTGAGTTTTCTGTTGCTGTAATAAAGAACCAACCAAAAGAAACTTGGGGATAAAAGAGTTTATTTCCCATCACACACCACAGTCCATCACTGAGGGAAGTCAGGGCAGGAACTCAAGCACAGTGGGAATCCTGGAGCAGAAACTGAAGCAGTCATGGAGGAACTTTACTTACTGGTTTGTTCCTCACAACTTGCTCAGCATACTTTCTTAAAACACCCAAAACAACCATCCCAAGGGCAGCACTGCCCACAGTGATCTGGGTCCTCTCACATAAATTATCAATCAAGAAAATGCCCCACACGCTTGCCTACAGGCCAATCTGATAGGGACATTTTCTCAATTGAAATTCTCTCTTCTCAAATCATCCTTGTTTGTGTCAAGTTGACATAAAGCCACCCAATACAACTCAATGTCTAAAAAATCCCCATGTTTCAAAACCAGTGAAGGAAATTTGAAAGAGAGTTAGCACAACACAAGCAAAAAGAAAAGAGGAATAGATAAAAATTAAGTGGGATGAAGGATGGTGGTTAATGCAGAAACTCACTAGTGAAAGTGCAGAATAAGTGTCTGGAATGCTCAGCTATAAGAGCACATCTGTATCACACCTACTCCCTCAAGAGGGGGCAGAAAGCTTGTAAGAGCCAGAGGGCATGGAGGACCAGAGTGCAGCAGTGTTCCTGAACACGACGAACGTCTGCACTCATGAAGTTATAGCAGCTGTGGTGGCCTGCCCGAGTTCCAGTCAGGCCGCATTGCAGCACAGAGAACAAAGAGACTCGTGAGCCCCCGGCTCTACTGAGTATCCATGGGCGGGGGGTGGCTTCTGGGGAAGGGAAAGCTGGTGTCTTTTAAGGATACAACCTCTGGTAGGTGTACCCTGCTCCAGTGCATGGTCCCACAGCTATGAGGACACAGGAGCACTAATCTGACTAAGTGGTCATTAAACAAACAAAACCAGAAAACAGAAAGTTTGGAAGGGGTAAGGGGTAGGAAATAGATTTGGGAGTAGTTAGGGGGAGTGGGCAGATATGATCTCTGGTGATTTGGATGAGAATGGTCCCTACAAATTGAATACATGATCTCCAGTTAGTTGAACTGCTTGGAAAGGATTGGAAAGTATAGGGTTGTTGGAGAACATGTGTCACTGAGGGTGGGCTTTGAAATTGCTCTCTCTCTCTCTCTCTCTCTCTCTCTCTCTCTCTCTCTCTCTCTGTGTGTGTGTGTGTGTGTGTGTGTGTGTGTGTGTCTTTGTCTATATCTCTGTGTCTGTCTCTCTCTGTGTATCTCTGTCTCTGTCTGTCCCCATCTGCGTCTCTGTCTCTCTCTGTCTGTCTCTCTGTGTGTATCTCTGTCTCTGTCTGTCTCTGTCTCTCTCTGCCTGTAACCTTTGGGTCAAATGAGCTCTCAGCTACTGCTCCAGGGCCATGCCTGCTTGCCTACCATCACTCTCCCCACCATGATAATCAAGGTCAACTTCCCTCTGAAACTGTAATGGAGCCCTAAATCGAATGCTTCCTTTTATAAATTGCCTTGGTCATAGCTTTTCATTGCATGAATACAACAGTAAGATTTGATCAAAATACATTTTGTGGATATAAGAAATTCTCAAAGAATTAGTAAAAAATGTTTTAAAAGGCTGGAGAGAGCGCTTGTTGCTATTGCAGAGGTCCTGGGTTCTGTTACCACTGCTCAACATGGTAGGTCACACCTGTCTGTCACTCTGATTACAAGGGTTCTCGTGCCCTCTTCTGGCCTCTGCAGCCAGGCACACACACGATGCATGTGCACACATACAAGCAAATCTTTCATACATTAAAAATAAGTAAAGTCCCCTACATTTTCTGAATTTTAATGTAATTACTGAGGATTTTTATAGAATAAAATAATTCTAAATTTTAAATGAAGTAGAAAGGCAACCAAATGACTAAAATGATTTCAATAACAGAGTTAGAAGAACTCATGTTCAAGTTCAAGGCCTGCTGACGGAGAAAGACACAGAAGTCACTGAAAACCACTCCAGCCTTGAGGCAAGTTCATGTCTGATCTGTTCTGAAATACATACAAAGGCAACTCAGTGTGGAAAGTTTATCTGTTCAGCAAATGGTCATGAGACAATTGAATATGACCTCCTGTATAGTGTGCACAAACTAGGAAAATAGAGACCATAGATCTATATCTGAAATATGAAATATAAATCATAGCAGAATGTTTTCATGATTTAGACCAGCAGATTTTAAAGCATACACCAAACACATGGTGCATAAACAGAAAACTGATCCATTAAACTCCATTAAAATGTAGAAGATTCACTCTGTTAAAGACATTGATAAGAGGATGAAAACTACATACTTTGGCAATATCTTTTAAAAAGCTGCAAAGGCAATCATCTGGACCCAACAATTAGAGCTCTGGGACTATCAAGATGCACTTCTGACAATATAAAAATGTTGATATATGAGATTATTCATCTTATTATTGTTTGTAATTACACAGTATCACAAATAAGAAGTGGAGAGGAGATTCAGTAGTTAGGAGAGGACTTTCTGCTCTTCCAGAGGAACTGAGTTTGATTCCTAGCACCCACATGAAAACTCACAACCATCTGTGACTCCAATCCCAGGGGATCCAACACCCTCTTCTGGCCTTTGTGTGCACCAGTGCACCAGGTATGAGCACACACATGGTACATAGACATACATTCAGGCAAAACATTTATATACATAAAAGAAAATTAAATATTTTAAAAATCCAAAGTGCCATAAATAACCTCAATGTATAGGAGGCATTTGAATAAACTGTGATGTGTCCAAACAATGGGATACATGAGGCTCTTAACAATGAAGGAAGAAATTTTGAACTAAAAATAGTACAGAAAATAAAACAGTAATTGTCTATGATATAATGCCTTTCAGGTAAGTAAAAATGGAATATAAAAAATACAAATGCGTCTATCTACTCAGTTGTCCAAAAGGGCATCCTAAAACCAGAAACACTAAATCTTTTTTAATATCTAGTGTGCCATATCAAATATATGTGAATGTAATCATATATATATATATATATATATATATATATATATCTTTCCATCTGTACATGAGATCTGGATTTCTTAGAATTTTCCAATAATAAGTTTGTAAGAGAGGTTGGCATTAGCTGTGCTATTTGCTTGGCTTAAATCAGAAATAGTATTAAACTAATATGAAATGACATTATTAAAATGATTCTTACTATAAAGCCAAATATCAAAGTCAGATACAAATGTATGCATGGCTAGTGTATGTATGCAAGGATTTTATGAAAATTTAATATTCATGAAAGCAACAGTCTAGAGTTGTGATGGTTAGTGTTGTCAACAGAATCTAGAATCACCGGGAAGACAGACTTCTAGGCATGCTTATGGGAGATGATCTCTCTCCCCCTTCCTCTCTCTTTCTCTTTCTCCTCTCTCTCTCTCATGAATTTTTTAATTTTATTTTTGAGATTTAATATAATTACAACGTTTCCCTTCTCTTTCCTCCCTCCAAACCTCCCCATATACTCTTCACTACTTTCCTTCAAATGCTTAGCCCCTCCTTTCGCTAATTGTTATTAGACAAATATGTATATACATATCTATTCCTCAATATAACTGCTCAGTCTGTATAATGTTGCTTGTGTGTATGTTTTCAGGGCTGACCATTCAGGACTGGATAACCAATTGCTTGTGCTCTTCACTGCAAGATTATCTTGATTGCATTGAGGTGGCAAGACCTTTCAGGTATGTGTGGTGCCATCCCTAGCCAGACCTTAGACTAAAGTGGAGATGCTGAGCAGTGTGTGTGCTTGGCCTTCTCTGCTTCCTGACTGTGGATGTGATGAGGAGCTGCTTCAAACTCCTGCTTCCTTGACGCTTCTCCATGCTGGACTAAACAGGACCTGTGAGCCTCAGTGAACCCTCTCACCTTTAAGCTGCTTTCCTAAGTTTTATGACAACAACAACAGGAAAAGCAAGTGAAGCAGGAGGCTATCATTTGCTTTAGCAGAATCCATGCTTCTGAGCTCTGGGGATCAAAGATTTGCCGAGTGGCTGCATGCAGAAGAAGGAGAGCTAAGGACGTGGACAGACCATCACAGACAGAAGGGGAAAGTCAATATGAAAAGTAAGCTATGGAGAAATCAGAGGAAGTTCAGGAGGTGGTGATTTCAAAAGAACCCACAAATGTGGTACAAAATGATAGAAGTCAATATGGCATGGAAAGTTTAGATTTCTGGGGAACCTGGCCTCCTGGATGTAGCATCCCCACCTGGATTGCTGAGAAAAGGCTATCCTATGATTACCAGAAAGGTTCAATTTGTTGACTGTTCTCATTTCCAGAGAGAGAAAGTATAGTTCTTCCTTAAGGAACTTAGGACATAATGAAGAAAACAGGCATCAAACTAACATGTATGCTGTAGCCAAGTTTTCGGATAATCTACTCAATATTCAGTGTCCATCTTTATTCAAAGTGAAATTAATTTGGGGGAGAATAATTCTTCTTCCATTAAAATCCATTTCTCATCTCCTGTGCAGACAGGAGGGACCATGTTTCTAGAGACTAGCCAAGAGTCACGCAAACAGAGGCTCCTGGACAGAGGCTTCCAAGAAACTTCTAAAAAAATTGTGACTCCTTTATTATGTGCCCATTATGTTTTATTTTTTAATGTTAGGAGATGGTGATGGCATTTCTGCCTGCTGGGGATATAGAGAAAACTCCTTGTCTTTTGGGGAGAATTCCAACAGAAAGAACAGAAGAATCAGAGACATCTGTCCTGACTTAGATCCACCTGATGAAAGGCCGGCAGCCACTCATTCACCTAACTGAACCTCTACACAAAAGGTTAAAGGCTATTCTCAGCTGTGTGAAAGTTCTCAAATTACGTTTAACATATTAAACATGCGTGTAAAATCTACACTATAAATTATTAAGTGTAGTAAAGAGAAACTCACAGACTCCTAGAAATAAGATAATGAGATGGGAATCACTAATTTAGATTGTATGGTCAAGGGAGGTTTTCACAGGAAATAAGCATCGAAAATCAAGTCTAAAAGGTAAGAGTAAACCTCTAATGTGTGTAGATGGTGATCAGAAGGGGAAGTGAGCTTCCTAGAAAGAAGAAAGAAAAGGAAGCTATCCATTGCTATTTGATTGTCCAGTGAGGCTCCAGCTATAAGTTTATTTAAGAAAGTTGGGCTTTATCCAAAAGGGTCAGAGGGTCCAGTGAAAAAATACTCTAGCTACTCTATAGAGTAGATTATACATTGACAAGAGGGGAAACCAAACAAAAAGGATGATTTCCACAGTCCAGCCCAAGGTGACAGAGGTAAGGGGCAGGAGCAGCGGTAAGATGCAGAAAAGTGAGACCAAACTTCAGAAGGAGAATCTTTTAAACATTATTTCTTTCATTTTTGAGATTATGATATAGTTACGTTATTTTTCCTTAGCATTTCTCCCTCAAAATCTTCCCATATATCCTGCCTTGCTCACTTCAAATCCATGGCCTCCTTTTTCATTAATTGTTGTTGCACACATATATGTATGTTCATATGTATTCCGAAATGTCACCAGTTAAATATTACCTTCAGGGTAAATGGATGGATTTGATTTGGGAGGGGAAGGGAAGAAAATACAAGAAGGTATTATTTGGATTTTAGTTAACAACTAAACAAATGTTCACAAGGTACATGTGAAATTCTGCAGAGGTTGCTAAGGTCTGGGGGTCTGAGTCTGAGGTGCTTGTCAGCTGCTCATGGAAGAGTTGAATCAATGGTTGGGAGTGCCAGGAACAAATACAGAACTCCCCTGGGACAAAACCACAGGACAAACACCAGAGACTAGAGAAAGGCAGGGTCTGTGGTTCCACCCAGCTTAGGAGGAAAGCCGTGGGAAATAATGGAGTAATTAGTTGGGCTGCACAGAGACCCCCAAAGATGGAAGGGTAGTGCTGGGAACACAGAAACCAAGAAACATCCATGTCCCTTGGCAGGATAGGTGAGTGGGGACCATAGCAAGGCACTTGGGATGCAACGGGGAAGGTTAAAACCTGAATGAAAGTTGAGTGTATAAAAACAGTATTGTTCAATTAGTATTCAAAAGGCTTTGCTGCATTGGTGAATATGGAGATCCAAAGTTCCCTGGAAACTGGATATAGCCCAGTGTGTCATTGTGGAGTTTTTCAGATGACCAACACTATAGCACAATGAAACGCTGATGGATATGATTCATCCTGCAAAATGTTGAGATGGGGACACTTAGATGATGACTCACCAGATAAATGTGTTTGCCTGAGCAGACCTAAGGAACTGAGTTCAATTCTCAAAAGTTGTTTTCTCTCCTCCTCCACATAAACACTGGCACTCACAGGGGGTATAGAGTGGGAAGAAGAAAGGAGAAAGGATATGTGTGACATGAAAGTGGAGTGAGGGCTAATGGTGGGAGGAATGGATAGGCATGGGGAGGGGCCACTGCAGTGGAGATGGAGGAAACAGGATTATAGCAGCAAAAGCATGTATGAAAATCCACTATGAAACATAATACTTTTGTGCTAATTTAAAAATATGAAGGACTGGCTTGATCACTTAGCCCTTGCCATGTAAACCAAATGACCTGAGTTAGCTCCCCAGAACCCCAGTGCAAGAGAAAAAAACTGATTCCTGAAAGTTGACCTCTTGCCCCACACAGCAGTGGCATGTGCCTGCCTGTACTCTCACACACAAACATTATGCACACACAATGACAACAAATGAGAAAAATAAAAGTAATAAATCTAAAATCTTTTTGTAATTAAAATGTGGACATGCTACTCTGTGGCTTAGAAGGCAGAAAAGAATGGACACTGACCAGCCAGCTTCCTTTGAGTCAGAAACCAAGTTTGTCTTTAAAACCCTCTAATAGAGTAATAATTCGGCAGCCGACTAGAGGGGATTTCCCAGCATTCCATGCACCTCTGTGTCATTCTACCTCAAATGTCTAGAAGCAAGGCTGTAAGTGACTGATACCAGGTCAACCAACACTCCTCAGGGTCCACATTCTTTTTCCCTGAAAACTGGTTAAGCTTCGTTCTATGGCCAGTCTTCACTTTGCTCAAACCCCACAGTGGCATGGTAAGTTTCTGCTTTCATAACGTGGGACAGCCACTGGACGGCAATCCCTTGCAGTGCAGTTCTGCGCTGTGACCTACTTAGCAGCACAGGTCAGACTTGTTCTTTCGTGTGTTCCACAGCTTGGAATGTGTTCCTAACTTACGGAGTTCCCAAAACATAGCATGTGAAATGTGATGATTCAAAATGGCCCACATTGACTGTTTAACTTAGTGAAATAACAAGTGTGCACTAAGAAGGATGGACCTGTAGGGAAGTCTCTGGAACGTTCAGCAGAGTGATGGGCTGAAGCAGAAGAAACAGCACGCTGCCTGGTGGCCAGCGACTGCTTTGCTAACTGCAGAGTCAACACTGGAGGCTGCAAACCATTAAAGTCATGTCACCCTCCTGCTCTGGGTTTCTAAGATTTAAAGTACTTTTCAGGGGTGCCTTATATTCCCATATGACCTTAACATTAACTGTTTAAATTTTGGACCAGTGAGCCTCCTTTAGGCCAAGTATCTTACAAACTTAAACCCCATCACATACAGAATCTGGTCATGACTCATCAGGATTATCTTGAAACAAATATGTTCTTATATCTTCTCACACACACACCAGATTATTTGCTAATTTTTAAATATTAAGATATTTAGACCGACTTAAATATGAAATGATTTTATGTTGAGATTATTCAAATAACTAACTAGTAAGAACAGAAGCTCAAGCCTTTGATGTCTTACAGGCATCTTAAACTTCTTGTATTTGAACATAAATCTGTAAATTTCCCCAATTCACTCCTCCTCCCCCAGCTTTCCTCATTGCAGGAAAGGGCACTTCTGTCCTTCTGGCTGCTTGGGTGCAAAGTCTGAGCAGCCTCATTACAAACAGAGCTTTTGCAGATTTTACTAATAATATGAAATAAGATCATCATGAAATACTCAAGTGGTACCTAAATCCAATGCTAATGCCCGAGAGAGAGAGAGAGAGAGAGAGAGAGAGAGAGAGAGAGAGAGAGAGAGAGAAGACAGAGCAGAAGCTATAAGAGAAAGCAAACCCAACCAGGATCTCACCGCAGTCTTCCTGACACTTTCATTTCCATCTCGTTGCTCCAGAAGGCTAAGAGAACAAATATGTGAGTGTGGGGGGGGGGGGGGGGAGGGGGGATTGGTTGGTTTTATTGTTCCTTTGTGATATAGGTGTGTGTGTGTGTGGAGCTGGATCCTTAATATACATAATCTTTTACCATTTTCTAGTGGCCCTCATTTATTTCTAAGATGTTTCAGTATCTTCCAGTTTTTAGCTTCCACAACAGCTTATTAATCATACTCAATGAAGCTGGAAAATCAGCCAGGCAGCGATGGTGCACACCTTTAAATCCCAGCACTAGGGAGGTAGATCCAGGTGGATCTCTGTGAGTTCAAGGCCGGTCTGGTCTACAGAGCAAGATCCAGGATAGACACCAAAACTACACAGGGAAACCTGTCTTGAAAAACAAAAACAAAAACAAAGAAACAAACAAAAAACCCTGAAAAATCTTGGCAAGTGAATCCAGAATTATCACACAAATACTAAAATTCAAGAGGTGAGAGAAAAAATGGTTTTTCTTATGTCACAATATCACTTCTTATTTAGGAAATTCTATGGACAGTTTGGCATTGTATGTGAAACTAAAAAGTGTGGTACGGGGCATCACACTTATCTAGACTGTTCAAGGCTCTAGGCTCAATCTCCAGCACCTCCACAAAGAGCATGAACCATGGTAGAACTATATTAATCAGTTTGGTCATTTAAAACCTTTGTCTACTAGCCTTTCTTCTCTCTACTTATTATTTGGATATATTTTCAGCATCATCATAGGAGAGGTTGGGCTTTACCCATATTATAGATACCAGAGGACAATGACACATTCTAGGCCCAAATTGACTGACAGACAAGTGACAAACGTTGACAAGGCAGGATGAGACGCCACAAAGAGATCTTAGTTGGAACCAAGGAAATGGGGCTAATCAGCAGTAACACAATCAAGAAGGGAGGGAAGGTAAGGAGGGCCTGGGAGGAACAGAGGGAGGGGAAACTATAATCAGGATATATTATGTGAAAAATCTATTTTCAATAAAAAGGAGAAAATAAGAGGTAGTTTCTGCAAAACCTTGGACCTGGATGCACTTAGGTCCTATGTATTACAATGAAGCAGAGAGCATCCCTAGGAAAGAATCTTGTGGCATTTTGTTTCATTCTCTGTTAGCTACTTGATCCTATGGTTCATAACCGTTCCACACAACCATGCAATATGATGGCTGTTTGTGACCTCGTACAGTAGAATTCAGGATTTGTCATCAAAACAAGAAACAGCACACTGAGAAACGTATTTCTGGTTTTCTCTTTGTATCCCCTGAGGCGTGTTCTTGTTACATAACATGTGGGAACAAAAGCATCCTACTTTCAGATTTCAAAAGTTCACTCATGTGAAAACCTTAAATGTATGAATGTCCTACCGAGTCCACAGGGTATGGATTCTAGGAAAGCTTTAGCTGTTCAAGCTCCCCTCCATAAAGCACTTTAGGATTTGTGTGTAATCTACCCATGTCCTTCTCTGAAAGTGAAAATTATGTTTAGAGCACTTATTATAACTAATACAATACAAACAATGCAAATAATAGCTGTTTTGTATTTTTGTGGAATAATGTCAAGAAAAGTAATGTTATGTTTGTTTTCAGTGTGGTTTGTTTCTCTCCATGAATGTTTTGGATTTGCTGCTGGCTGAGTGGAACCTCTGAATACAGGTGGCCAACTTGATATACGAACACTATTGTTAGTTTTCACCTTTCATTATAGATAGCAAATAATAGTTAATGGCATAATTGAGAGAAACTTAAACTTTTGTTCACAGAGTGATATAATTGTTGTAAACTGTTTAATGGACATTTCAAACTGTCTTCAAGTTACAGGCTTGTTCGTCAGGCACAGTTTCTCCTTCACTTGTCTGACACATGCTTTTGCTAGTGAGTTTCATTCAGCTCATTCAGGATCTCCACTTTCCACAGATGTAATAGGTTTACTTAACTAGGAAGAAGAAATTAGGATCAGTCTAATCTGTCCCTTGAATACCTTCTGCAGTCCCCAGGTTTCTCTCAGCTTTTCACAGGGAAATCACAGTTAAAAGCAGGGAAGATGGGAGAACGCAGCACAATGCTTCACATTTCATAAAAAAGGAAACACAAATCTAAAGCTTCTGTGGCCTGGATTAAAGGCTCCTGAAAACCAAGAACTCTTAAATCTCCTAATACCCCAGTTTAAAGCACTACCAGTACCAAGAAAACAGTAAGACAGCGTTCTTCCCCACCTGCAGTAGCCTGTGATCTGCTCAGTTAGAAACGGAGCAATTGCAGAGTTTCTGTAAAGTGCTTGGAGAACAGGAAGGCTTGCAGAAGGCTTCCGAGCAGAATACAGCAAGAGAACGGAAGCCAGCGGCTGGCAAAGCAAGAGGGAGGGGCCTGCCTGCCTGGTGCCCATCACTCCAGCCTCTCTGGACTGCTCTGATGACCAGTGTCATCTGTGGTCACCCCTTATCCAGCCAGGGAAACTGATGAGGCTCCAGGGCTCACACCTAAGTGTGACTTAGGAAGCTAGGCTCTTCTGGTGATGTTCCACTTAGCACATCCAGGGACAGCACAGCCAACTTCAGACAGGAAAACACACTTCATTTTGTTCTCAGAGAACAAATTAGGAAATCTGTGTTTCCTCAGAAATAAACTCAACTTAAAGCTAGCTTTGCGCATCAAGCAGGGATGACACTGTGATCTCCTGATGTGGAGTTGCCTTCTTCCTGTGTCTGCCATCTGCTGGTCTCTAAAGCACTCTTCAGAAAAACTGAAGAATTCACACTTGTTTTTTAAAGAATAATTGAATAGATTTACTAGATTCCTATAGAGGATTTAATGTGACTTAAATATGAACATCTCCAGTCATGTATTAACATTGAAAACCCTGTTGCAAACATGGAATCTAAATCTTTCAGATGCAATTATGAGTAAGTAAGAGGTTTCTTCTTGAAATTGGTGCCTTAATCACCACAAATATTAGAACCTCACAAACACAAAGAAAACTTTTTTCCACATAAACAACACTTTTGAGTTGTTTTTCATCATGGGCAAAATCACTAGCAGAGGTGTTGAGGCTATAAATTGTAGAAGACAGTTACAGTATAGAAATATTTCAAAGCTCAACTGTCCCAGCTTTGGACCTGTTGGAGAGTTTAAAAACTGAAAAACATTTCTCTTTGTTTTTAAATAGAAGTTCCCAAGTTTACCATCAAAAGTTGCTGAATCTTTATAATAAGCAAAATATGTTCAACAGGGACTATCTAACTCAGCAGACCTTTGAGGGAGTTACCATTATTGTGTTATGGCCTCTAGACCTGGGGTTGGCATGTAACTTGTATGGTAGGATTTTTAAACCATTGCTTTAGAAAAGGAGGTAGAAATGAGTATCTTGTAAATAACCTTTCATTCATTTGTTCATTCACAGATATTTATTCAGTCCTGCCAAAGCCCAGACTCTGGTCTTTGGATATTCACTGCATTTCTTGTGCATGTCATCTTTTATAAACTTGAATACCAGGCAGCAATGGTAGGCTTTTTCTTACAAAGTGAAGAATAAAGGTGCTTCTTATATGTAGGGTGTGTTGATCAATGTAATAGATATTGCCATCCACTGTCACTGTTATTCTGAAGTTAATTCTACCACAAACCCCACAGAACCCAGAGATTGGGGTAGGGGAGCTTAAGACCCCCTCAGAAGAGTGAAGGGGACAATTGTACCCAAGTAATGGGGTGTGACTGCCAGGTCTTAGACATTCAGCTGTCACTTGAAGAGTAGATGAATGCTCATAACATACAGATTATTGAGCACCAGTCACTCATATTTAGAAGCCTAAAATAAATCAGCATGCATAAGAGTGCCACTCACCTCCTCCCACTGCAGCTCTGGGACCTTCACTGCTTGGCTCCAGCTCCTCCTGCCTCCTTCTCCCTAAGACTCTCTGCTCCTCCCTGCACACTTCTGCCAAGACACTGGGAAGATTCTCCAGACTTCCCATTGGCTTAACTCCCAAGGGAGAGGTTGACAACAGGAACCTAGCAGCAGTGACAGCAATGAATGAAGTCCCTCCTCCTTCCCAGACTTCACTAAGAGGAAAATCATGTTCATGGAAGGGACACTAAGAAGAGGCTCCACATGGGCTTCCCTGTCCTGCCCCACAGGATGTTTATCTCAAGGTATGATGTCACATAACTTCTCCTTCCACTGATCATGGGAAGCAAACCCAACAAACCAGAGAAGCAAAGGTTTCTAAAGGCTGTCCCTACACACACCCAAGCCATATGTACTAGGGCATAGGGAATAATACAAGTTAAACCAGCAATGAGAGCCAGAAGAACAGAACCCAGGAGAAGATGATTGAGACAAGCTGGTCCTCTACCCAGGACTAAGACTGGGTGCCTAGGTTTTATCCATTTCCTGGGCAGTCATTAGCTCAAGTTCATATGGTGTTCCTGAAAGATTAAGGGGCTCAAGTTCCTGATATCAGGATAAGCTTGCAACATCTGGCAACTTTTGCCACTAATAAATAACAAATGTGCAGCTCAGAAGAAAGATCAATATCTTACACTCATAACAGAGACTATATATTCTTAGCTAAAAACCAGTGCATATTTCCTGGGAAGAATGCTTGTGATCACAGAACATGAGCTATTGTGTGGTACCAAAACCTTTAGAGTCATAATAGGTTCAAATTCCAGCTTCTTACCTTGAATCCATGTGCCTTTGGACAAGTTATTCTATGGCTTTACATCTTGCTTTACTTGTTTGAAAAATGTGGGCAATTTTAGTAACTTTAAGGCTGAGGTGATTATAATTAATATGTAAAGTAATTCATGTAGACTAAGTACCTAATGAATGTAGCTATTAGTGTAATAATAGGTTGAGACAGTCTTGGAAACTCCATGACATGTATGTGCTCCACCTATAATATCCATATATAAATAAATATATATATAAATATATATATATGTATATATAAAACTCTGTGGCTATTTCAAGTCTCACAATTTCCATTATATTCAGTATTATCATGAGATTACACTGATTTATGTATTTGTTTAAATATTTGAATTTGGGGTGTGTGTGTGTGTGTGTGTGTGTGTGTGTGTGATTTGTCTGTAGGTTCACACATATGCTGGTACCAATAGAAGCTAAGGACGATGTTAGCTCTTTTGGATCTTGAGTTACAGGAGGTTGTGAGCTGCTCAACATGGATGCTAAGAAATAAACTCAGGTCATCTACAATAATAGTGTGGTAATTTGGAAGAAAATGGCCCCCAAAGGAATTGGCAGTACTAGGAGGTACTGGGTTGGAGTAGATGTGGCCTTGTTAGAGGAAGTGTGTCACTATGGCTTTGATCTCATAGATGCTCGAGATACTAACCAGTATGTCATCACGCTTCCTTCTGTCTTCTGATCACGATGTAGCCAGCACCATGTCTGCCTGCACTCCCCCATGCTCCCTGCCATCATGAAATGAACTAAACCTCTAAACCTCTGAAACTATGAGTCACCATCCCAACTGAATGTTTTTCCTTTATCAGAGTCGCTGTAGTCATGGTGTCTCTTCACAACAATAGAAACCCTAACTAAGACAGAAGGTACTAAGGGACTGGGGTATTGCTGTGATAGGCCAGACCATGCTTTTGTTTGAAGAAATATGGGTCTTGGACTGTGGATTAGAAAAACAGTTGACTCCAAAAACCAAAAAGAAAAAAGAAAAACAGTTGAATGCTTTAAGTGCTGTTTAATGTGTCATTCTAGTAGGAGCATGGAAGACAGTGGTGCTGAGTGTGATTTGATGAACTGTGGGAATCAAGAGGTTCCAGAGAAAAAGAATGTTAGTATGTGGCCTAGAGATCGTTCCTGTGATATTTTGGTGAAAAATGTGGTTGCTTTTTGCCTTTGTCTGAAGACTCTACCTGAGGCTAATGTGAAGAGATTTGGGTTAATTCCATTGGCAGAGGAAATCTTGAAACAGCCTAGTATTGACTCTGTTGTATGGTTATTACTGGTCACTCTTATACAGAGTTAAAATGAAAAGGAGAAAGCTGGACAAAGAAAAATATTTGAGGAGCATCAGAAAGTGGAATGTAGCTAAGTCCTAGATTCAAGGAGATAAACAGATTACAAAATGGAATAAAGGGCAAGATCCTATCCAGCTAAATTTCCAACTTGTGAAAAGGAATTAAAGAAAAGCTAAGAGCCAAGTGTGGTGGTACCTGCCTTAGAAATAAGCCCAGCACTCTGAAGGCAGAGGCTGATGGATCTCTGAGTTTGGGGCCAGTCTGTTCTACAGAGCAAGTTTCAGGGCAGCAATCTTAGGCAGTAAAGGATGGAATGCTGGTACAGACATACTTGAACAAGGGGGTCCATGTTCCAGCCCCAGAAAACAGAATTTGGCAGCTTTCATCATGTAGTTATGGCTTTAGAGTTAAGGATAGAAAAAAAGGTTTATGGAATTTGCCTCAGTACCTAAGGAAATCCTCTGAGGCCAGACATATGTCAAGGATATCCCTACATGGAGGCCATTGATTGAAGCTGTGAAGTTGAAGCCTGGATTGCCTTGAAGACCCCAAGATGTTGGAGATGCCAAAGCCATGGGATACCTGCCAAGGAAAGCTGCTAACAGGGAGTAGAACCAGCCCAAGAGAAAGAAGTATGTTGCAGTCAACAAAGCTGAAAGGAGTTGGAGATCTGAAGAATGTTTTGACATCAGACATGGAGATGCAGAGTTTGGGGTTTGCTCAGCTGGTTTTCAGTCTTGCTTGGGTCCAGTATTGTCTCACTATGCTCCCTTCCCTATATATATATATATATATATATATGTGTGTGTGTGTGTGTGTGTGTGTGTGTGTGTGTGTGTGTGTGTGTGTATATATATATATATATATATATATATATATATCCTGTGCTATTTATGTTGAAAGTATATGATCTGCTTTTTTATTTTGATGTTACATTTAAAAGATTGCATAAATCTCAGAAGAGATTTTGAACTTTGGACTTTAAACATTGTTGAGACTATGATAGAATATGGGGACTTTTGAAGTTGGACTGAACGCATATTTGCATTATGATATGGCTATATGTCTTTAGAGATTAGGGAGTGGAATGTGGTGGTTTGAAAGAAAATGCCCCCAAACGAAGTGGAAGTACTAGGAGATGTGGCTTTCTTGGAGTAAGTGTTACCTTGTTGAAGGAAGTGTGTCACAGTGGAGGTGGGCTGTGAGGTCTCATATGCTCAAGATACCACCCAGTGTCTCAGTGTACTTCCTATTGCCTTCTGATCAAGATGTAGCCAGCACCATGTCTGCCTGCACACTTTCATGCTCTCTGCTGTGATGATAATGGAATGAACCTCTGAATGGTAAGCCATTCCAATTAGATGTTTTCCTTTACAAGAGTTGCTGTGGTCATGGCATCTCCTCACAGCAATAGAAACCCTAGTGAAGAGAAGCATCAAGTGTTATTGAATACTGAACCATCAACTCAGCCTCTGATTTCTTTATTTCTTGATAATATGTTTTGATCGTGTAATTTACTCAGTTTCCCTATTTACTAAACATAATTTTATGTTATTGTCCTAAATCATTTCCATGTCATACTATTTTTAAAAAAATCTATTGTTTTAAACATGTCATGTAAATCCAGTAAGTTTCAGTTACATAAGAAGAATGAATGAGTTCTTTTCTTCTGTGGCTATACCAAATAACAAAGTATCGTACACTTCAAAATAGCAAAACTAGCACATTTTGAATGTTATCACCTTCAAGAAATGATAAATATTTAAAGCTGTGGATATGTTTATTTGATCATTACACAACGTTTGCATGAACCTGTCCACCACATTGTACTGCATATATATCTGTAACTTTCAAAAGGCTTTATATAAGATTAAAATTCTTCAAAATAAAATATGCTTTTGATTAAATTTTTATTTATTTTGCATACCAACCAGTTTCCCCTCCCTCCTCTCCTCCCATTTCCTCTCCCCACCTCCTTTCTGCCCCCAAACCCCATGCACTCCTTAGAAAAGATAAGGTCTCCCATGGGAGCCAACAAAGTATGGCATATCAAGTTGAGGCAGGACCAAGCTCTTCCCCTCTGCATCAAGGCTGAGTGAGGCATCTCACCTTGAGGAATAGGATCCAGAACATTAACTCATGGGCTAGGGACAGATCCTAGTCCCACTGCTAGGGGCCCCACAAACAGACCAAGCTACACAACTGTCACCACATGCAGAGGGTCTAGGTCAGTCCCATGCAGGCTCTTTAGCTGTCAGTCTAGAGTCCTTCGCTCCCATGAGCTCCAGTCAGCTGTCTCTCTGGATTTCCCCATCACAGTCTTGACCCCTGTTGTTCATATAATCCCTCCTCCCTCTTTTCAACTGGGCTCCTGGAGCTCAGCCCAGTGCTTGGCTGTGGATCTCTGCATCTGCTTCCATCAGTTACTGGATGAAGGTTCTGTGTTGACAACTAGGGTAGTCACCAATTTGATTATAGGAGAAGGACAGTTCCAGTACCCTCTCCACTATTGCTAGGAGCCTTAGCTGGGTTCATCCTTGTGGATTCCTGTGAGTTTCTCTGGCCCCGGGTTTTTCTCTAACCCCACAATGGCGCCCTCTATCAAGATATCTCTTTTGTTGATCTCCCTCTCCACCCCTCCCCCAACTCAACCATCTAGATACTTCATGTTCCTTCATTCCCTCCCCTCTACCAACCCCACCCCCAGTTTACTTAGGAGATCTCACCTATTTCATTTCCTAGAGCAAATGATGAGTCCCTTTTAGGGTTCTCCTTGTTGCCTAGTTTCTCTGGGGTTGTGGATTTTAGCCTGGTTGTCCTTTGCTTTACATTTAATATCCACTTATGATTGAGTGCGTACCATGTTTGTCTTTCTGTGTCTGGGTTAGTTCACTCAGGATGTTTTTTTTTTTCTAGTTCCATCCATTTACCTGCAAATTTCATGATGTCATTGATTTTTACCACTAAGTAATACTCCATTGTGTATATGTACCACATTTTCTATTGAGGGGCATCTAGGTTGTTTCCAGGTTCTAAATATTATGAATAATGCTCTATAAACATAGTTGAGCAACTGTCCTTGTGATATTATTGAGCATCCTTTGGGTGGTATCGCTGGGTCTTGAGGTAGATTGACTCCCAATTTTCTGAGAAACCACCATACTGATTTCCAAAGTAGTTGTACAAGTTTGTACTCCCACCAGCAGTGAAGGAGTGTTCCACTTACTCCACATCCTCTCCAACATAAGCTGTCATCAGTGTTTTTGATCTTAGCCATTTTGACAGGTGTAAGATGGTATCTCAGAGTCGTTTTGATTTGCATTTCCCTGATGACTAAGGATGTTGAGAAATTCCTTAAATGTCTTTGAGCCATTTGAAATTCTTCTGTTGAGAATTCTCTGTTTGGCTCTGTAGCCCATTTTTAAAATTTGATTATTAGGTATTTTGATTTTTATTTTCTTGAGTTCTTTATATATTTTGGAGATCAGCCCTCTGTCAGATGTGGGGTTGATGAAGATCTACCATTCTGTAGGCTGCCATTTTGTCTTGTTGACAGTGTCCTTTGCCTTACAGAAGCTTTTCAGTTTCAAGAGGTCCCATTTATTAATTGTCAATCTCAGTGTCTGTGCTACTGGTGTGATATTTAGGAAGTTGTCTCCTGTGCCAATGTATTCAAGGCTACTTCCCACTTTCTCCTCTATCAGGTTCAGTGTAGCTGGATTTATGTTGAGGTCTTTGATTCACTTGGACTTGAGTTTTGTGTATGGTGACAGATACGGATTTATTTGCATTCTTCTATATGTTGACATCCAGTTATGCCAGCACCATTTGTTGAAAATGAAAAAAGATGCTTTTAAATATGGAGTCCCACTGTACTCCAGATAGTGTTCTAGAAGGAGACATGAATAAGACAGCCAGCTTCCCTAACAGGTAGCCAAGAATCCTTTAACAAATTTTGGGTACACTGAAAAATCAAAAGACAAACTGAAGCTATTTAATTAGTATCAAAAGAAAATTATAGTATAATTCTAATAGAGATTTATAAACGAGTTGAAACTACACATAAACTATTTTATCATGGGGATTTAAGACACGATTGACAAATACAATCCATCAACCACACCCTCCTCTTTTTCATGAGACCACAGCTGCCATCTACTGATGGACCTGAGAGCTGCCGCCCATGGCTCAATGGGATCCGTGCAAAACCTTCCTAGAGAGTTTAAGCTGACACCATTCTACAAATGGTTATCTCTTTAACAGAAACTTTTTAATTATTTTTTTTTTGTCTTTCAAGACAGGATTTCTCTGTGTAGTTTTGGTGCCTATCCTGGATCTCACTCTGTAGACCAGGCTGGCCTCGTACTTCCTGAGATCCGCCTAGCTCTGCCTCCCGAGTACTGGAATTAAAGGTGTGTGCCACCGCTGCCCGGCCCTATTTCCTTTATTTTTTAAGATAACATAATTACATCATTTCCCCCTTTCCTTTCTTCAAACTCTCCCATATACTACTTCTTGCTCTCTTTCAAATTCATTGCTGCTTTTTTCATGCATACCATTACATGTATGTGTATATATACATATATAACATATATACATACTTCTTAATAAAGCCTGCTTAATCTGTATAATCTTACCTATATGTTGTTTTCACAACTGACCATTGGTATTGGATAACCAATGGTTCTCTTCCTTGGAGAATACTACTTTTCCCACTCTGAGCTTTTTTTTAGTGGCCTGTAGTTCTTTGTGTATGGTTCAGGCATACTGGGCTTCCAATACCCAATCCAAGTTAGCATGTCCAATGTCATGTGTTAAATGTCACATATTCTCTGTTCCTTTCAAATGAAGTCACAATTTCTAGATAAGGAATTTTTGTCAGTGTACAGGTGGCCTCTCACCACCAAGTGCAAGGAAATGTCACTGGGTGTCAGTTGAATTCCCCGTGACCGTGGGCAAGTATTCTGACTGACTTAAGGAAGGAAATTTAAACCCAATAATCTGAAGGATCATAACTGCTTAAAACAATGTATGATAAACTCTAGCCTCCTTCTTCCCTGACTCAACATTCCCATCACCCTCCTCTCTTGTCCTAATGACACCAGGCTGAGTGGCAGCTTCCTCAAGCTACTTACGGCTTTGAATTCTTAGTCTTGCCTTTGGTAGTAGTGTCCAAACCCAATAGTAGAAAACATGAATTTTAAAATGACTTTTCCTGACTTGTGAATATTACAATATTTAAGCTGAGAATTAATGACCTTTGGATTTACAGTTATCAAGTTTATTGTTTCATTTAAGAACTAAGAAAATCAGAGTTGTAGAGCACTTACTAACGTGTCTAACATGAGCTTAGGTTTAACACTTATCTAATACTTATCTAACATGAGCCTAGTTTAATGTCTAGCACTATGAAATTAATAACAATAAAAACAACAACAACAACAATAATAATACATAACAATGGCATCCAGTGACTGGTGGAAGCAGATGCAGAGATCTACAGCCAAACCACAGGTGGCACTCCAGGAGTACAACCAGCAAGAGAGGAGGGATTATATAACCTTGATTGGAAAAAGCACAGGGACAAATAGCCAAACTAGCAGAAACACACGAACTGTGAACCAGTGACTGAGGAGCCCCCATGGAACTGGACCAGGCCCTATGGATAAGTGAGACAGTTGATTAGCTTTAACTATTTAGGAGGCCCCCAGGCAGTGTGACCGGGACCAGTCCTTGATGCATGAGCTGGCTTTTTGGAACCTAGGGCCTATGCTGAGACATTTTGCTCAGCCTTGGTGAAGGGAGGAGGGGACTGGACCTGCCTCAACTGAATCTACCAGGCTGGGCTGAATCCCCAGGGGAGACCTTGCCGTGAAGGAAGGGGGAAGGGGGGAGGTTGGGGGGTGAGGCTGGGGGATGGGAGGAGGGAGGACAGGGGAATCTGTGGCTGATATGTGAAATTAAATTAATTATAAAATAAAAATATTTATTAAAAAAGATATCAAACTATAAAATGCTATATAGATGAAACCCAATATCACTTCAGGGGAGCAGGGAAACCTGACAGTAACACATTTAGGCTTTTGATTCTAAAGGCTTATAGTCAATTCTGTCTTCCAAAGACGATCAGGCCAAAGAATTTCACCCCACGTGGTCCTCCAGAGTTCTGTCGCCTTCACTTCAAGGTGGAGTATGACTCCTTAGGACTTCGAGTTTAGTGGAGTACGACCAGGCTTGAGACTTCTGGAGAACAAGGTGATGGGAGGACTGGTACTGTGTGACTACTAGGACAAGGCCATTAATAGCATTACTTTTATTTTGTCAGGTGAACTCCCTGTTTCTAGGTAAAAGTCACATGGCCTGATACTGACATAGTATGAGAAATCCCAAAACAACTAATGGTGGAATCCCAGACGGAGAAGACCCGTCTACATGCACAGAACAGTCTTGATTTCTTTATCCTCACTCTCCAGAACTGCCTGCACTTGCCTACAATACCCCAAGCCAGAACCACCCATTTAAGTCTTCACAAAATAGCATTAAAAATATAAAGGCATATCATTTAAGCCACTTGGTTAGAAGGCACTCTGACACACAGCAATAATAGTAATTGAACCAAGAACTGAACTAAGATTATGATACCTTCTTCTTGTGTTTCCTGGGGGAAATTGCTTAATCTTTCTGAGCTTCCATTTTTAAACTTAAAACTGTGGCTGTTCATGTCATCTGTTTCCTTGGTCGTCTTGGGAACAAATGACTACAAAGCACTGACTGTAGGTGCAGAGTGAGACCTCAGTAACTATTGTTGTTAATTACTGTGTAACCCAACTTTCCTGACACAGCCCTTAGGACATTTTCATGCGTTGTTGGTTATTTATTTATATTTAAGGACCCATGTTTTTCTTGCTTTCTTTAGCTTCTGATTAATTGAATTAAAAACAATTGTAAGTTACTAGTTATGGTTGCCTCTTGCCACGACTTTCTCACTTATCCTTCTGCCCTGGTGATTGGGGTCTTGTTTCCAAGGTGCCAACAGGCAAGTTGCTCTGAAGGAACCAACAGGCAAGTTCCAGGACAGCTGTCATTCCTTGAGGACTGCTGATCCTTGAGCTAAGAGCACCACTGTTGTTCTCTTGGGCTTCAGCCATGATGCTACAGTTTTGTAGTCTGTCCTGTTCCCCGAGTCTTTTTTCACTGCAACTGTCCAAATAGTGAGGAGATAAAGATTGTCAGGATCTCCCACCCGGCTTCATATTGCTAGACAGCTTTTGTGGTGCACTGCGGACTATCAACCTCCTCAGAGACCATTTAAGCTTTACATATATCCTGTCCTGCTTTTAGACCAAGCCCTCCCAGATCCACTCCCACTGCAATTTCATCCCATAATAAGACACATATACAATGATGCTCAATGGTATTTCTTCCATCACTGAGCTTCTCTGAAGCCTAATACAGATATTAGCCAATAACAAGTATTTACTGTTAGCATAAGCTGTAAAGAGGACAATTTGTGCATCTACTCAGGATCAGCTGAAGGCCCTGCCTGCCGAACCTGAACTCAAAGCCCGCATCCAAGGAGTTGAAGAGGATGTTGAAGATTTGACTATGGAAGTTGGAAAATGGGAAGCTCTATTAAGGAAATAAATGCTGCTTCCTCCATACTAATAACAAGAAGGTGTGACTTCTCCATTCCTTACCATTATCAGACTGGAGGGTTCTGGGATTCTTGGCAAGCTGAGTAAAAAATTCAGTAGCAGATGTGGAAACTACAAAATGTCAGATTTATTGTAGAATGAGAAAGTCCACTCTCACAATACACAGCCTGAGAAGTAGTCAGTGGGAGGTTTGGGCTTTGGTATTTTTGTGAGCTTTTTATGAACACATGTGACAGAGTAACAGAAGAATGTAACGCTTTTTCCCTCTCAAACTCTGAAAGGCCAGATCTTCCTTTTAAGGTGTTTCTTCTGTGGTCCTCTTCAAAAGTACACAAGTGAGGTTAAATCAACTGTGTAAAGCATGGTTTAACAAAGTCTGGGTCATTTGTGGATGTACCCTTCACTAATATGCATGTATGATAAAGAGGCAAGCCCCCTGGCACCAGAGTTTGTGATACAGAGAAACAACCTAACCGTAGTGTCCAGTGATTAACCAAGTAGGGCTGTTTTACCCATCAGGAGATACCACTACAAAGCTGCCGCTTTTCTGGTTACCTCACATCTAACCACATGTCTGACCCCTCTCTCATTCATTGGGTAAGGACTGCACTCAAGAGAAACAAAGGCATTCAGAGAAGGTTCAGGGCTTGCCGTTAGGAAAAATGACATCTTCCTGGTGGCTGGGTGTTTGCTAGGATGTCAAAGTCTTAGTGAGATAAAATTTCATTTTTGTGAGCAAAACAGTCTTGGTTGAAATGATAAAACTTGATGGCACCAACAGATGGTCAGTTTTGCACCTACATCTCTTGCTTTCACCATGAGCAAAGCAATGCCTCTCTTCTCCTGCCCTAAGGCCTGTGGGCAGGAGAAGCAGCTTCAGGCCAGGAGGCTGATCCTGTGACAATTCTACGCGGGCACCAACAGATGGCAGTATCCTCATGAACCTGCTGACAAATCCACAGCCTTATCTACTGCTCTGTGGGCACCAAAATATCAAAGCAGAGTTAAGACAGAGCTAGCATATGAAAGAGAAAGTAAATCCCAGGGAGTTTGAGATAGCAAGGGAGGCAGGCATGGGATTCTGGAGGACCACCTGTGAGAACCTATCCAGAAATAAACTATTAGTTTTGTGTGGCCTGGAAAATGATGCTACATATAGTCATGGGAAGGTCTTATCAATGCAGTATTTACAGATAAATCAGTGACTTGAATCTGAAACCTAGTTGTCAAATCCTGTTCTCATAAATGTCAGCTCAGAGTACTCACTATTCCTTAGGAAAGGGACTTTGTTCAGACATTGATGGTCAAAGATGCTTGGGGAACAGACTGAGAAAGTCTTTGCACTGTCAGTCCACTGTCAGTCATGGATGTTGTGGTGACTGGTTGATGACATTCCTAGACAACTCTATCACTACATTAAGCTTTAAATAACATATGTCATGTGACAACCAAATTCGTGGACAAATTATCTAAGTAAAACCACAATAAATCACAAAAGACATTATCTCTGCCTTTAAATTATTTTTGGCCTGTCAATGGCAGCCCTTACTTCCAGAGCTAGCTAATCAGGGCTCTCCGTTAATAACCCTCCTTCAGTACCAGCATTCCACAGCACCCATCCTAACTGACATGTTCTAAACTACCTCTTCTCTGCTAACATATGATCTTATGAAGAAAAGGACGGTGGCTTCCTGTTATTTACTCTGCTTGCACAAATTCAACATGGCAAACATGCTCAGGAAATGTTTGCTGAAGAAATGAATCATGATGTGAGTGAATGACAACGTTTGCAGGGTTGGTCAGCCCACCAGCTCTCCCTTGTCCTCACCACCAGGGTGAGCTCTCCTGCATTGCCTTGGTGAGTTCACCCCTTACAGTGATGAGCAGGGGCAGGGCCAGTTCTGCTTTCATGTCCTCAGGGTGGGATCTCCCACACCTATGCCTTCAGGGTCGGCTCTACTGTGTTGCCCAGGTGAGGTGTAGGAGCTACTCTCCAAGTGCTGCAGCTGATGAAGGGCAGAGAGAGCTTTCCTGCTCTCATGACCTCAGGGCAGCTCACTCACCTGCCTCAGGCATTGATGAGCAGGGTGGGCATCTCTCCCCGACCCATGCTGGCAAATGACAGCTGATTAATGGGGACAGGTCTCCCATGATCACAACTTTGGGGCTGGCTCAGCCACACCTCCGCCAATGGGATTGGCTCAATTGTGCTGCCCATGTGAGGTGCAGGACCTGCTTTCCCAAGTGTTGCAGCTGGTGGCAAGCTGGGGCAGCTCTCCCGCTCTGGCCTCAGGGCCAGCTCTCATACCTGCCTCAGTCATTGATTTGGCAGGGGGAGGGAAGAGGGCATCATGGGAGAGCTGTCCCCATTACTCAGCTCTCATGCGGCAGGAGAGGACAAGGGGGTAAGGGGGCAGGGAGGAGAGAAATGCCCTACCTCCCCCATCAACACCTGAGGCAGGTGTAAGAGCTGGCCCTGAGACTATATTTCTAATAAGCTTCTAGTCAAAGTTAATTAATAGTGTTGAATCTATACCACTTTTGGAACAGTCACTGAGAATTAACATCTGTCTCCAAATACACTTAATTACTGAACAGACTGTTTAAGACATGAAGCATTTACAGACTTGCTACAGTTCAAGGGTCAACAGGAAGTTGTGAGAACCACCAGCATTCCATGCTGGCCCAAGGGAAGGATTGCCCACTAAGAAGTTTTGCTTGTATAATAGGCGATAAAAATAAGGATGCTTTGTGATTAAATCCCATGAGGCATATAATTTATTACATTGATTAACACTGTTAAAGGTATAATTTATGTCATCTCTTAGAGTAAAAATAATTAGCATTCAGTTTTCTAAGTACTTGTAACTATGATGCTTGTTTTAAAAAATGTTTCAAAAATAGTACTAATAAAAATTTTTAAAGTTGATACACAGATGTCATTTTATTGGCCATTAGCTAAAACTCCATATACTGTATAAGAATACAGCCATATTTAGGCTAAATTTTAAGGTTTTTTTTTTTTACCCAATCAAAATGTAATCACATCATTCACCCATCCATCCTCTCCCCAACCCTTCCCACATAACTTCTCCACTCCACTTCATTTCAAGTTCATGGCCACTTAGTCCTTGTATATATTCTGAGTCTACTTAACATTGCTTGCTTGTATATTCTTTTAGGACTGACCACTTGGAGCCAAACAACAATTAAGGGGCTCATGCTCAAGGAAGACTAATTCTCTCTCTTCCTAGTCTTTAATCATCTGTAGCTTTTCATTTAGGGATAGGATACCATGTGATTTTTCTCCATCCATGTTGGCATGTTGACTGGTGTTATTATTATTGGGAGACTGTTATCATTGATAAGGTCTTGTTTTAGCAGCCATATTGTTGAGATTTCATGAGTTCAGCTTTCCTATCACTTCTAGAAGACATGATCTTTGTCAGAGATGTACTGGTCACCTTGCTCTTGTGATCTTTCCACCTCTTCTTCCATAAGCCCTAGATGTAGGGGTTGTATTGCAAATGTACCAGCTGGAGCAGGGCACCCCACAGTCAGCCATGTGTTGCATTTTGACCAGTCATGGCTTTCTGCAATGGTCTCTGTTAGCTGCTAAAGAAGGCAGTCTAAGAGAGCTGAAAGCAACACACCTATCTGATGATATAGGATAAGTATTTAGCAATTAAGACTCCTACTGATAGATTTGTATTAGCAGGTTCTCCTCTGAAATGTATAACCTCACTAGCCACAGGTGATCGGCTGGATTTCCACTACCAGGCATGATTCCCCCCACACACACTGAGCAGGCTGTAAATCCAATTAGACATTTATATCTACTCTTGAGGTTCATAGGCTGGATAGATGGGTAGGACTATTATGTTTTCCTCCATTGACAACATGCATAGAACCTTCTGGTAATGAGAGTTAGTCTCAAGTAAGAGGCTTTTGAATCAAATCCAACTCAATTCCTCCAAGTCCTGTGTCTAAAGTGCATGACATCTTTAGCAACAGGAACTTATCTTAAAGTTCTGGGGAGCAACCAATGGCAACCACAATAGCTTATATTGTTTGGGGAGTTTCTTGGACTCCACTGACCACCAAGCAGAAAGGCTTCTCATACCTATTACTAGGAGTTTCTTAGCAAGTCTCAGCTCTTGGTACCATCACCCCAAGTGGTATAACTTCATTTAAAGTGTGTGCATGTGTGTGTGTGTGTGTGTGTGTGTGTGTGTGTGTGTGTGTGTGTTATATGTAATTTGAGCTAAATATAAAATAATATAATCCCCTATGGCTTTTTCAAGCATCTTTAATGCTATGTATCCCTCCTCCCTCCAACAGACTCTGTGTTGACATCCCTCTCCCCTCATCTATTAAAGCCCCCCCCCCCCCCCCCGCCGCGCCGATTTTTCTGTTTTCACTTTGTATCACCTGAATCCTGCTATTCTCTTCTCTAACACTTCTCCCCCTAATCCACAGTCCCTTTTTACTTTCCTGGTTTTCGCAGTTACTCCAGGGTAGATACTAACATCCAAATATTTGGAGCTAGGAACCACAGATGAGAGCAAAGATGTGGAGTTTGTTTTTCTAGGTCTGTAATACTTCAGTCAATATACTCTCTAGTTCTATCCACTAACTGGCTAACTACATGATTTCCTTTTTGTTTACAGTTGAATAATGTTCCACTATCTATATATGATCCACATTTCCATTACCCATTTGTCAGATGAAGAATATTTAGGGTGTTTCCACTTTCTAGCTATTTCAAATACAATGGTTATGAGCATGACTTAGCACATATCTGTGGAGCAGGACATCAGTTTCTTGTGCAAATGCCGAGAAGTGGTATATCTGGGTCATGTGATAAATTCATATTTAATTTTTTTGTGAATTTCCCACACTGATTTCCTGAGTGCTGAACCAGCTTGCAATCCCACCAACAGTAAATATGGGTTTGTCTTCCTCCACATTCCCATCAGGATTTGTTGTCAGTTATTGTGTTGATCTTAGCCATTCTGACTGGGGTAAGGTGAAAACTCAGAGTTATTTTAATTTTCATTTCCCTGGTTGATAAGGATGATAAGCACTTTACAATATTTCTCAGCCGTTTTATATCTTCTACTTGGAATTCTCTTTTCAGATCCATAGCCCAATTTTAATTGGTTTTTTTTTTTTAAACTCTTTGGTTTTCACTTCTTTACACACTCTGGATATTAATCATCTGTCAGATGTGTAGCTGACAAAGATTCTCTCCCATTCTGTGGACTACCCAGCTTGGGTGCTAGGAACTGAACTCAAGACCTCTGGAAGAATAGCAAGTGATCTTAACTGCTGAGCCATCTCTTCAATCCCAATGATTTTAATTTTGTGAGCCTACTGGGCCTCAGAACCCAGTAATTTGGCCAGACACCAGCTAAGATGCTGCCGTGATGGTGTTGTTAACGTAAGATTAGCATTTGGATCATACACTTTGAGTAAAGCAGATTATCTTTCATAGAATGAGTAGACATCATGCAATCAGTTGAAGGCCTTAAGGGAAAATAGACTGATATCCCCTAAAAAAAGGAAATTCTATTCCCATTCTAAAGCTAAAAGATAGCATGAGTCACTTCCTCTCTCTGTGTGTCTCTCTCTCATAATATATCATTCATATCTGTCATATATTATCTATATAGATGTACATATGGTATATATAAATGTAGATATATTGTGGTGAGGGAGGGAGAGAAGAAGGGAGGGAGAAAAGTTTGTGTGATCATTAGTTCAGGATTCTCGAGAGCACACCCTAGTGGTTTTGTATATTAATCTAGGATGACTTAGACTAATAGTTAATATACAAGCTCCTACCCAAACACTATAAAGAGTCTACTAAAGGAGTCCAGTATTGAGATGCCACTCTCCATTCCATATGCCTGTCACCTCAGTTTCCAGGAGAGGCTTAATCACAGTCCTTCCAAGTCCCACATCATTGCCTGGTATCTACACCAGCATTTCTGAAGTGTACCTACGAGAATTACCTTCAGCTTTGACTCAAGATGGTGACTTTTAACTTGTTTCCTACACCTTCAAGAGATCACGTGCTAACAAAGGATTGGAGAGAACCAGGTCGGTGCTATGAGGCTCTGCTATTGTCACATCCAGGTCTCCTTGTTGCTTTGGTTGACTTTCTGTCACCACAATAAAATACCTAAGAAAATTAACTTTACAGGAGTGAATATTTATTTTGTCTCATGGTATTAGAAGTATCAATCCCTGGCTGCTTACCTTGCTGCCTTTGGATCTGTGGCGAGAACTTCACGGCACGGAATTTCTAGCAGAAAAGGCCGTTCACCTGGTGGTGCAGAGAGGGGGCCAAAGACAGAGACAGCGAGACGGGGAAGACAGAGGGAAAGAGGAGGAGAAGGCGGAAGGAGACAAAGAAGGAGAGGCTCTGGGTCCCAACGTCTTCTTTGAGAGCATGATGCCACTGTCCTGTGTTCTTCTGGGAGACCCTCTTCCTAAATATTCCACTACTCTCCAAGAGCACCACAGCGCTGTCAGCTGTCAACCAAGCCTTCTCGTGAAGAGCCTTTGGCAGCTGAAACAGCCAAACCATAACACAGGCTTGTGTGGTGATGTCAGTCCGGGCTCCTGTACAGCCAGGGACGGATTCTAGGACCTGGTCTTTCCTGGACTGTTATGAACTTTTCACATTTTACTTTTCTTCAGTTTGTTTACCATAAAAAGACAAGAAGTGTCTTTATTTTTCTGTAGTGTTGCATATCTCTTTTGTATGAACTGAAATGTTCTCTGAAGATCATTAAGACTCAGGAAATAAATGAACACAAGTTTTTCATAGCCCCTGAAATTTACAAGATTCACAAGGCCTCTGTCTATGGTTACATAATCACTAACAATTGCTGCAGAAAGAGGCTTTCTGACTAGCCAAGCTGCCTCAGTGTCATCCAAAGAGGTCCAGAGTATAGTGTTCATGAGCTGTCACCCATGCTAAGGTGGGCTTTTCCGTGATATAGCTGCCTTTGAGTAACTCATGCTCATGAAAGCAGCCTTCCTCCCGTATAAGTAAGCCTAGCAAACTCAGTGGTTCTCTAAACTAGGCATGGGTAGAATTGTTCCCTTGCTCTGCCATCAGTGCCTTATCTGGTGTGAACAGATAGATGTGTCCCAGTCTCCACGGGAAAAGCCACAGAGCATACACATATGATTATATTTCACACATTTACATGTCATACCATTGTATTGTGATGTCTATCATCTGGTTATTGCTCTGTGTTATCTTTGGTGAAAAATCCAAAAGCTTTCTATAAGATAAAATCATCCAACTGATAGCCAGCTTTTGTTCTTCCGAGAATTATATTACTGAATTGCTGATTGTTAAAGCATAAGAAATGTATTATATATTTTAACCAATAAAAGATTTGCTTGGAAACAGTTGCACTTAGCTTAAGTGGCTGTGAGTGCTCAGCCCCAAACAGGACATCTGCATCATACCCTTCCAGGGATCAGGAAGCACTGGGAAGAGGAGGCAGAGAGAGTTCAAAGTGGGAGCATGAGGAGGAGTGCTATAAACATGCCTCCTGGGCAGGACATGGCCTTTGCCCTCATGAGGTCTCTGCAGCTTGGGTCCTTGCAGAAGATATGCACAAAGTCAGGCCCATCAGCACGTCAACATTCCCTCACGAAGGGGGAAGGGGCTCTGAAGACTTCCTTCCCAAGGAACTGTATTGATAACTAGCAGGGACCGGGAACAGGTGCCCTGTCTTCAACAGTGTAACCGCTAATAAGTTACCGTGCTCCACTGAACAACCTCTCACCAACACTTACTCATGCAAGCAACCCTCAGTTAAACTCAGTGAGTCACAAAATAGAGATCAGTGTAGGAGGAGGAATTGTGGAGAAGAAAAAAGGTTTCCATGGAAAAGACAGGGGCATTAAGGATAGTAGTGAGGGGGGATGAAAAATGACCAAAATTTATTATGTACATGTGAATTGTCAAAGAATTTTTTAAGAAAAAGAAAGGATGGGAAAATGTTTCCTGAATAAGAAAGCTCCTTCCCCCGGTTAATTAACTGATATAGTGCACTCCATCTTCAAAGAACTTAAAGCATTGTGTCCATTTATTATGATCAATATAGAATTTTGAGCTAAAGTTCATACTACCATATTTAGGCATGCAGGAAACTTATATTTAAAAGTCAAGCTAAAGTAGAAACCCTTGGTCTGATTTGTAGTGTTCACTCACTCACAATCTCGCTAACATAGATAACCCAAAAACATTCAGCCCTTTATAAACTTCTCTGCTAACTCAGTCATGTCACTCAGTACTCAAATGAGGTCTCAAAAATAAGAAATCCAGAAAAGCACTGGTCTAAATGTATCTTTTTACAGGACTTCTCCAGTGTGAGGTCCACTAGCTCACAGGATCAGGCTGAAGATCTGCCATCTGGTAGACCTGCTTTGCAGATGCACAAAAGCTGAGATGCAAATTTTGGCCCCTTTGCCCCTGTACTCCTTCATCTACCTCTGAAGCCTCCACAGTGACCTCTCTCTGTCTATGGAGAGGCAAACTTGCCAGCAAATAAAATATTGTCAGACTCATCCTGGATAGTGAAGAGGAAGGGACAATTTGCTGTGAACTGAACTGTGACAGGAAGTCGTTTCACAGCCACACTCTCCCCAGTGGCTGCTGCTGCCTCGGTGCCTTCTTCATTGACGTCCACATAGGACTTGTGAACGACCGTGGATAAATACAGGCCTTTGTCTGGCGACATCCCAGAGAGATCAGCTTTGCCCACGCTGAAGATGTCCCTCATCCCTAGGGATTTCAAGAGGGAGTTTAGGTCATATTTCACTGCGAGATTGAATTTGGGGATGTGAACATCCACTTCTCTTTCCACCATGTTAGAAGAGTTGGTCCACTCTTGAAGCATCTTCACATTCAGGTGTTTTTCTATCTAAGAGTCAAAATACAGATGCGTACACATGAACCAAATGCACAGCTTCTGAGTGAACCATGTTTCCGTGATTCCCACTGGGAATGGCTCAGCTTCGTGATGGCTTTAACCTTTAACGCTCATGCGCTACCTTTCTATTTGTTTAGCCCCACTTTCCCTTCCTGATGCCTGCTTCTCCTCCATGTTCCCTCACTGACTTTCTCCCTGTACACTCTCGAACTCCCTCAGCATTTAGCCTTAGAACCTAAACTTCCCTGCTTATTGCTTCAGCCATCGTTTCGTGCCTGCTTCCTGAATCAATCCAGCCATTTCTCCTTGGCCCTCACCTGAAACCTTGAGTAGCATCTTTATGACCTTAGTTCTCATTTGGCCTCTAAGATGCCAGATCCCTCTGTCCTACCCTTAATGGCTCCAATCTCTCTGATGACCTTTACTCTCTCATGTTTCTTCTGAAGCTCAACATGGTACATGCTTGCCTAATGCCTTTGTGCTTCTTTCTGACGGGCATTTCAACTCCCACATATGTACTCAGGTTTCCCAAATGGTCCCAGCAATTGACTTCTCATCATAAAATCAATCTTCATCATTTTGATTGTCATTTAAATGCTAATCTTGGGTGTTTAATGCCCTATAGCCAGCCCTCTATAGCACCAGTATATAGACACTATATACTGTGTCATTTTTATTGTTAACTTGTCCCAAAGTTTAAAACTGTCATTACCTTCCCATTCTCATAATACAAAATTTTAAGATTAAGGTAGATATTCTTTCAAAGTATCCTTTTATCATTTTCATTTGCTAGCTCTAACCTGTTACCTTATGATAAAAACCAGCAGATCTCAGCTGCATCATACTTAGCACACTTACACAAGTTCTTTACTCTCCCCAGATCAGGAGGGTCTCCTCACTTCACCTGTCTATCTTCTATGCATTTAGTAAAGGTCACATGGAGATAATTCTCTAGGAACACCACCCTCAGAGCCTCATTCTAATTCATATCTTTTGGTTTTGCACATGACTGTGAGTGTATCCTCTGGTTAAAACTTCCCCCCAGCAAGGCTTCAGCAGATCTCTAGGATCCAGGAATCTGACTGGCATGACGTGAATCTGATTATCATGATTATTGTAGAAAGATGTCCACTAAGTGTCTACTGAGGGATATATGTGTGCATTAATATTGTGTAACATAGTGAACATACACAACTTTTTCAATGAATGAAGTGCTTGTCTGCCTGAATATATATTCCTAAAGGGCAGGAATCATCCTTAATCTTCAGCTCCTGGGAAAAGACCACGAAGCCTAGTTGTGAGTCCATGACTGACGTACAGAAACCACAAGGCACACAGAGTATATGTGAAAGCGTGAGTACACACGCACGCACGCACGCGCACCCACTCCCACATTCATTGCAAGGTGGCATTGTTGAGCTTTTACCTGGTTTACATTGGCTGTGCCCCCTGGAAGCAGGATGATCATTTTTAGCTTGTTGTTGGCATAGGGAAGCTCAAGGACTTGCATCTGTGGCTCTCTTATGAAGGCCAGTTTAAACGTCCCAGTCTGGAACATCATG
Source organism: Peromyscus leucopus (assembly GCF_004664715.2). Classification (NCBI taxonomy): domain Eukaryota; kingdom Metazoa; phylum Chordata; class Mammalia; order Rodentia; family Cricetidae; genus Peromyscus; species Peromyscus leucopus. The sequence continues at coordinate 83,771,008 of NC_051076.1, read as the reverse complement.
TCCACAACTGCACTTTTACCCTATGGTTAAAAAGATTACGATTAAAGTGTACAGTCGCAGTGCATATGTATGTGCACTTTATTTTTATAATGCAGATACCCATGTTAACACCGCAAATTGTAAACCATTGACTGTACTCTTTTATTACTTTCCTTTGCTATGAGTTATCAATTTTGTAATCATACAATATGTCAAAGTCAGAAACTGTGGAAGTTTAATAATATAGAGATGATTTTGGTCTTTAATTACGACACCAGAGTCTCCAGCTAAAATGACTTATACTGGAAATCAAATGAAAGGTTCAGTATCTTTTCTAAGCCATGTAGATACTGTCCAGGACAAAAGCAGAGTTGACTAGCAGTCACAAGAAGTAGCCACGGTGTGAATATCAAGACTACAAGGGCAGAACAGGAGGAAGAGAAGAGGTCTCCATTCTTTCAGGGAGCCTCTGTCCAGTCTCTTGTCCAGTGAGAGAAGTTACTGGAATCTTGAAAAGTAAAAGCTTTCAGCAACTTACAGCAATGTTTTCATGAAATATTTCTGTATTGTCCTTAAATTATTATTTCATTTTAAGACTTGTCATTGGTCTGAGAATGAAATACTCACCACACTTATATGAAAGGGAGCCTTCACGGTCTCTCTTTTCTCAAACTTATTTTTCCATTGTCCCTTGAAATATATGGCACTCACTAGGACCATGACAGAGGAGGGGTCAATTGTACCCTTTCCAAATAGGTTTGTGACTTTTCCTTGTAGTAAAACAAACAAAAGAAGAGGTAATTTTATTTGGATTAACTTGTTGCTAATAGATATTTGCACAGTGTTTTTTCAGACAGTAATTTTACATTTGAGGTCCCAGAAGAACTCATGTTTCTGGACATAGAGTCTTTCCCTGTCACAGGTACTTCTGGTCTAGGAAGTAAGCCTTAGGGGTGACTCAATTTGTCCTATACCTACTCATTTCTAACAAATTATTGTCTATTATTTAGAAAACTCTTTACTAACTTCTGTAGCTTATCTTTAAATGATCCCCTCCCTAGGTGAACAGTATGGCTCAGCACAGCAGTTCTCAACCTGTGGGTCGCAGCTCCTTCGGGGCTTGTGTATAAGATATCATGCATGTCAGATATCTACATTTCAATTTATTAGAGTAGCAAAATTACAATTATGAAGTAACAACAACATAATTTAATGGTTGGGGGGCACCACACATGTGGAACTGTGTTAAAGGGTCATGGCATTAGGAAGGTTGAGGGCTGCCTTAGCAGGTGAAAATACTTAGCACACAAGCCTGCTGTTGAAAACCCAGGTCTTTCATTGCTATCTATCTACCCACATGTAGACTTCACACTAGGTAACTTCAGCTTCCTTGTTAGCAAAGCAAAGTAAGACTTTTACCAAAGTTTGTACACATACAGATACATGTATGATTACACACTTACAAACACACACACACACACACACACACACACACACACACACACACACACAGAGTTATCCTTACCATTAGTTTTATTTTCAACCCAAGCATTAATACTTTTCCTTGTCTCTTCTGTAGACAGTTCAAAATCAACAGTTTGCAGCTTGGCTTGGAACAGTTTCTCAGAACATCTTAAATATTGCTGTAAAAAAAAAAGGTGAATTGAAAGACAACCCAAAAATAGTACAAAGAGGGGTCTGGGAGATGGCCAGTGAGTAAAGTGTGTGCTATGCAAGTGTGAAGAGCTGAGCTTGCTCCCCAGACCCACATGAAAGCCAGATGGCATGCACTTGACTCTAGTTCCCCTTCAAGAAGATAGAGAGCAGATAGGTGAACCCCCAGGAGCTGGGGCCTGGATAGCCCAGCATAAACACTGGTGAACAAGGAAGAGACCCTGTTTTACAAAAGGTGAAAAGAGAGAAGTGACTGACACCAAAGCTTTCCTCTGACTTCCACATACACACACTGGCTCAGGTAGTGACTCGTACAGTGACACACAGCAACACACACACACACATGCACACACTGGCTCAGGTAGTGACTCGTACAGTGACACACAGCAACACACTGCACACACATGCACACACACACATGCACATACATAAACCACAAAAAATAGTTTAAAGAAAATACATACATACACACACACACACAAGAAAGAACATTATAGCACAGAATGTTCTAAAATCCTAACACAGAGACAAACATCTGTTGATGTAACAAGCTTAAAAGTAAGAATGTCCATGAGTACTTGTCTTTAAATCCAAAGATTTTCCAAAAATGAAAAATATCCAGAAACATTTGGATGTTTTCCCATTATGTCATAGACTTTCTTATACCAATATATTCAAATCAAAATGATGAATTTCATACACTGAGTATCTTTTTTGTCTGTCCCTATGTTTTTCCTCCTCAAAGTTAAGAAACAAGAGTGTTACAGGAAAATCAGTAAGCATAGTGGCTAAATAACTCCTTACCCCAGAAACAAATTCAAACCCCACCCCAAAAGCAACATATATCTCCTGTCTTGTCTGGGTCACTGTTTTGGAGAAGTAAAGCACACCAGCTCAAAGGAGATGATCCTGGACTTCATCCCATCAGACACTCAACAGAGCACATTTTTGTGAGTCTCTGTGACAGCAGAAAGAGGAGTCTGCAGTGCCAATGTGGCCCACCCACCTCGGACGCAGAAGTTCTATCAGTGATATGTGACATCTATCGCAGCTTAAGCCACCAGACTGAGAAGACAAACAAATGTTTGAGGCTTCCTCTCAATGCCTCAGTAATCCTGGTTAGATGGAGATGGACCAAGGACACCAGTGTTTCACGTCCGTCATGGCAGAAAGAAGCCTTGAGTTTAGATAAGGACCAAATCTAATTCTTGATAATTATCTCTGTGACCTTTGTCAATTGAAATTTTCAGAATCTGTTTTAGAGACTCTAGAATTTGTGGAAAATTTGTACCTTTTTCATAGCACAATGAAATGACTGTATGAAACAATGGCTGTGATGAGTTCATGAGTGACTGGCACAGGGGATCAATTAAACTTTCAGTGAAACTACACACACTACAATGTTGTGGGTAAGGACTGAAACCCATCTCCAATTCTGGAGCTAGACAAAAATATTCTAAGCCTCTTATTTTAAAAACCGAAGTGGGTTGCTCAAAGTCATATGTATAAATGGAAAGAAAACTCACATCTCTTGATTCCTAGTGGAATGTACTAGCAACTACCTCTTGATAGTCTATCATCAAGGGACTTTGTAAAAGATGAGAAATGGGTTTCACTTTTCTCATCCATAAAGGGCAATTCTTACAAATGACTTTCATTTTGTGTTTCATCTCTGACTTTAGTTCTTGCACAGCTTTAGGGATTTTTCAGAGAAAGCAATTTTCATGTGATATTGCAGAACTCTAAGTGGGAATTTTGATAAAGCCATTTCTCAGAAACTCTAAGCTCAAATTCAACATTGTAAAGAATACCATAAGCTCTCCTCACTCTCCCTCAACTTTATATTATGAAATTCAGAGGCTCCAGGCGTGCTTACCTTGTGGAATGTTATCACCTTACTCCCATAGATTCTATTGGCAATGCTGAGGGAATTTGGTTGGTTGATTTGGGATAGCAGGGCTCCAAACTCAGAATGTATCCTTCCACCATGGTTGCACTGACAGGTGAACAAAAAAGAAAAGCAATTGGTTTCTTGCCACTGAGGAGTTATACAAAAGTGAAGAAACAGTATCTGCAGATCAAGATGCTTGCCTTCCAGCAAGCAGCAGTGAACGCCAAGAGATGAACCATCCAAGCACCTTCCTTGATTCCCTTCAGCATTTAATCTCAGCAGACTGTACACAGATTCACATGTACTTACTTGTTGGTCCTAATAATTTAATTCAAAAGCTTAGGTTTTTATGGACAAAGAGATTCTAATGCAAGTTCTGCAGCTGCCTTTGTATTTATATTTTTATTTTCAATGTTTGGTCTTTTATTCTTTCTTTTTTTCTTTTCTTATTTTGACAGCTTGTTGCTTTCTGCTATTTTTTTCATTGTGATCTCTTCTTCATTGCCATCGCTCACCCCCTTAGATTCTTGTTGACTCTTTCTTCCCAACTAATGGATATGGTCTTAGTAAATAGTCCTGGCTTGAATTTATTATATACACCAGTCGGCATTGAACTTGCCAACAATCCTCCTGCCTCGTACGCGCTGAGATTACAAACATAAACAAACACACCCTACTAATGTCTTCATTCTTCAACCTTCACTAACAAGATCTAATACATTCACTGGTTTTTGTGCAGTAGCAGTTCTGCTAAGTTTGCAACTGTGATACATATGAATTATAATTAAGAGTTCATTGATATCAAAGAGGCAACGCCTACATTTTCTAAACAATGGTTCCTAATAAGTAGGGTTTCTGAGAAGGTTTCAATTGTGTGTGTGTGTGTTAGAATATTTAACTATGTAAAGATGTATTACATTTGTTTCTGCTGTGGAGTATTACTTTAACTGTGTAAAGGTGTGTTACACTTGTTTCTGCTGCGCTTGCTTAATTGTGTAAAGATGTGTTGCATTTGTTTCACCTTGCCTGCCAAAAGCACCTGAATAGTCTAATAAAAGATGAATGGCCAATAGCTAGGCAGAAGAGGGGCTGGCAGGCAGAGAGAATAACTAGTACAAGAAATCTAGGCTTGAGAAGAACAAAAGAGAAGAAGAGAGGAGAGAATGAGGGAGAAAGAGAGGAAGACGTCCAGGCACAGCCAGGCAGCCACCAGCCAGCAGACACAGAGTAGGACATACAGAAAGTGAGGTCTAAAAAGAAAAAGGCAAAACATAGATGAAGAGAAACAAGTTAAGTTATAATAGCTAGCAAGAAATGAGTCTAAGCTAGACTGAGCATTCATAACTAATATTAAGTCTCCATGTTATGATTTGGGTGCTTGTTGGTGGCCTAAAAGAAAAAGCCTGGTATGTGTGTACATTTATCCATATATCCAAGCACCATGCAAGAATTCTAAGTAAACGAGTGAATACTTCTTTAAGAATAAAAACTATTGTCTCAGAGAATACAAATGGGGCCACACCAGGGACAGTATGTAATTAAATGGCAACCATTTCTCAGAAACTCTTAGTGGGTCAACAAAACTACAAGCGTGGATGAATCTGGCAGAGTCAACAGCAGACACAGGCACAGAACAGAAAAGTCTGAGTGAAGATGACAATAATCAGTTAAAAAAAATTGGATGGAGGGGCTTTGGCATTATTGTTATCATTACTACCATGTGCTAAACTCAATACTCTGCTGTGGTAATTGGAAAGATTGTCAGAGGAGTCCAGACAGAGCTGACTTTCTTTTTCTTTTTCTTTTTTTTTCAAGACAGGTTTTCTCTGTGTAGTTTTGGTGACTGTCCTGGATCTCAATCTGTAGACCAGGCTGGCCTCGAACTCACAGAGATCTGTCTGGCTCTGCCTCCAGAGTGCAGATTAAAGGCATGTGTCACCACTGCTGGCCCAGAGCCACCTTACTTATGGAGCCAAGAGAGGACTCCACTACTCTCCTCATGAAATATGATTTCCTGATATGTAATGCTAAGAGTACTTGATATCTCAGCAGTGATATCCTCATACCTCAGAAGAGTCTTTCATCTTTGGTTTTAAGAATTCTGAAAATTTGTCATAGTGGAGCACCTAGGAAAAGAAAAGAGATCAACTGGCCATGAAAGCGATACACAATCTATAAAATCTGAGAACTGTATTCATTCTTCATTTCAGATCAACATCTGATAACGTTTGTTCCAAGTCCTGAGTTAATTCTTTGAGTTTCTATCTAACCCTCCCAACAACTCCATGAGAAAATACTATCACCTCCATTTTATGTTAGGAGAACAGAGATCAAAAAGGACAAGCACCCTTGCCCCAGACCATAGTTAATCAGGTTCTAGGAAATGAGTGTTATTATCTCAGGCCACTCTGCCCTTTTTTCCTACTCTTCAGGCCTTTATCTAGAGTACTGACCATTGGGAGTCCTAGAAACATGACAGTTTCTCAGTAAAGATAAGAAACTATCCTAAGAATTATAAAGAGATATTTTTCTAAACATTCTCAGTAATAAAAATACATAGATTGGAAAGACCCTGGTGACCGGTGTCATGTGACAGATCACCATTCCTCTGTTTTCCTGGTTGTAAAATAAGGATAACAATCTCTGTCTGCTAACAGGATTGTCCTGAAGAAATTTAGTAATAAATTCTTTTTTTTAAATTTATTTAAAATATTGTGAGGGTTTGGATTTTAGATGGAAAGAATAATATCAAACATGTGTCTCTATTATATTCAAATCACCAAAATAAAAGTTACTGCAAAATGTAGTTGATATAAAAGGAGTTATGTATTGTATTGATTTGCATTAAACTCTATCACTTAAAACTTTTTGCCTTTCTAAGAAACATGTCTTACCTAAGTATGCCTTTTCATTACACAAGATGATATATTTTAATGAAAAATGCCTGAAATTTGGCAGACTAGAGGTGGCACATAAAAGATATCTGTGTTCTGGGGATGTTCTCCTCCAGTCCTTACCTTTTCCATTTGCTCAGCACTCTTGCCTCTGGCGCCCAGAAGGAGCATGCTTAGAGCATAGAACATAGAGAGTGGAGAAAAGAAGATGTTTTCTCCCGCATTGCTACTGCTCAGCTCTTTGAATACATCAAGACAAAATTCAGCATTTGCTGTGGTGATGGGGTTCATATTTGTGCCAAACAATGCCTAAAAACAGAGCAGAAATAATCCAGTCCTTGTGTATTACTTTCTGTTTTCAAATGCTTATGCTACACAAACTCAAACAATTGTTTTCCCACCAGATTGCCCACATTCACAGTCTCATGAGAACAGAGTATCACCTTTCCATGCAGTTCCATGAGAGCAACCTGACACTTGCCACAGTGTTATCCCCTCCTTGGCACTCTTCCAGGAATGCAGAGCAAAGCTGGGAAGGTGGTCAAAGCTCTCCACCTACTCAGAGCCAGGTCATCAGTGAAAATCCACAGAGAAACACCCGAGAGAAGGAAAGATTGTGGATGCTACTTTAGGGAAAGAGCATGTTGGGAAAGAAAGTTCAGTGCTACAAACATTGACAGAGCACTAAGAGTAGAGAGCCCCAGAAACAGCAATCTGCAAGAGCAGTTCCCAGCCACTGGGAGACTTTATTCTCCAGAGGGCTCATTGCCAACAAACACTTCTTTGCTCTGTCTTCCTTGTGGTGACTTTCCTCTAGTCCATTGCCTTCTGCCCGGGGACCCTTCTGTCTCACACTCAAGATCTTTCTCCATTGCTAAACTTGGTTCATCAGAATTTACCAGAATTCAGATCTGAGTCTTATTTGTCTTTACACTCACACCCCAGGTGACCTCATCCCATGTTCAAATATCACCAACACACTGTTAGGTCTTCGTTTTAGTTTGAATATAAAATGTGCCCCCCATGGACTCATGAACTGAACAGATGTTCTCAAGCTGGTAGAACTACCATGCGAGGTTCTGGAAGTGTTAGGGAGGACCTGTCTAGAGGAAATAGGTCACTAAGTGCATGGACTTGAAGCCATTCATTCACTCTCCCTTTTTCTCTCCCTCTCCATCTCTCTGACCCTCTCCTTTCTCTCCCTCCTTCCTTCCCTCTATAACTGGACCTATTCTACTGTTCCTTCACTACATGAGACTGAGCTTTCTGAAACTATGAGCCAATAGAAACTCTTTGCTTGTTTCCCCAGATGTGGTCACAGCAAAGACAAAGCTGACTCTCTATTTAGGCCGCCCCTCAGTTCTACCCATATATCTGACTACACACTCAACATCTCCACCTAGATGCCGCATGGGTCCTTCACACCTGTCATGATGAAAAGCAACCTTTTGGCTCTCACTCTACGGTGTCTTTTCCCTCACAGCTTTCTTCATTTCTGTAACCCCCAATTCTATCTTTCTATTTTTCTGGCTAATAACCTTAGGATCTCCTTTAATACTTTCTCACTCTGATTTACCTTCAATGCTTTCAAAGGTGCTCGAAGTCACCAGCTTTACCACTCTGGTCAAAGCATGTATCCCCCTCCCTTGCAGTACTGAAACACTTTCTACACCTGGCTGCCTCCTTCATTGTTTCTGTCCTCTGTGCTGTTTTCTTGAGAAGCAAGAGTGAGTCACTTCAAGTTCAGATGCTCATGTTGCTCTGTACTCAGCATCCTCAGTACCTTCCCATTCTCACAAAAAGCCAAAGCCAGCAAGGCTGTCTGGCCCAGCTCGGGCTCCTCAGGGCTATCACTGCCCCACTGCACTGACCCTCACTACTTTAGCATTGCCATCCATCTGACATGCCAAGTATGTTCATCTCAGGCCTTCTACACCGTTATCCCTGCTCTGGGTGTTCTTTCCACCAGTAGTCAGATGGCAGTTCATTTCCCTCTCTCTTCGGGAAGGCACCTCAGTAATAAGCCTTTCCCTAATGATCCCCTTTGAAAACTCAGCCCACATAACCACATCACATCTCTCCAATATATTTTTCTTTCTAGAACATACCACCTTACCCACTACATATTCAATTTTTTTTATCTGATCTACTCCCTAGCATACTGGCTCCATTAGTTCATGGATTCTCTTTTGTTTTCACTGATGGACATATAGGAAACCTTTAAAAAAAAATCTGTGAAAGAAATGAAGAGAGGGATTTTAATCTGGCAATACAGCATTATGCAGGTGTATACGGAATTAAGTGTGATTACAGAAGAGGACACAGATCTACCCAGAGAGGCACATTCCCCCTACTGTTTCCTGAAGAATAAAAGGAAGTCTTCTAGGAAGGCACACATAGGAAGAACATTCCTGAGAAAAACAATGGAGTAAAAAGAGACGAACATACCTAAAGAGAATTTATGTATCAAGGAAATGAAACAGGAAGACAAAAGCCATGGAAAGTGGAGACAGAGACAAGTAAGACTGTGTCTTTGGGTGTACACGCCCTACTAAGGCATCAGAAGGCCCCAGAGGGCTCACTGTGGAATTGAGTTGCCAGGGCATCTAGCCAGTGTTCCTCATCTCCATGGCCTTCCTATGCGCCCTTTTCCAATTTCTTCTGAAATCTTGTGAAGGGTCTCCCTCCTCCCCTCCCTCCCGGTTCGCAGACATCATGGTTGTAAATGTTGATTGCCCACCAGTCAGCAAGAGGGTTGGCTGCAGTGCAGATTCCATGTGTGCTTACGAGGAGGCTTTCTGCTTCCTGGTCCCCAGAAGCAGCTCCTAATTACCTGAACCAATTAAGACAATTCTGCATTCCATGTCAGTGAGTGGCTTAGGACTCAAAATCTTCTGAAATCTTTGCTAAGGAAAACTTTTCTCTGGAAAAAGCTAAAGAAGACACCCCCAGGAGAATCTACTTCATTTCAGAGCTATGCTGTATACGAGTGGCTACCAATGAAGTAGCTTTTCATGGTCGTGAGGTAAGTAGTCAGAAAGAAAACACAGCATACCAGAGGAGAAAGATGGGGAAATCTGAGTCCTTAATGACTCACCATTGAGTGGGTGCATATACAGCCTTGGATCTACCCTGCTTTGGGATTTCTTGCTATGTCATAGGAAAGCTGTTTCTTGCTATTTAAATGAAAAGTTTTGTTGAGTCTTCAGTTACTTGCAGCCAAAAGAATCAGCACTTTAGGAATCTCCTTATGTCCCCTTGTCCACTAACACCAACCAGAACACTTATTAACACTCACACTTTCCTAATGCACCTACAAATTTTAGACTCTCACAGATCTGAAAACGCCCCATTCTTTCACCTCTAATCTCCTTACTCTCACACGTTTTCAGAATCCTGACCTAAGCACATGCTCCCCATGACAATATGGCAAACCCGCAGTATTCTTCCCCACTTCTGTGCATTTACTGTATAGTTTACTGTAGGTCTTCAGCCATGCCCATTCCTGAGCTCACTGCAGTTGTATTCCCTGGGGTGTGACCTATGTGTCACTGATTTAGGAATGTATGTCATACTCCCCTTCAAAACTTAATGCTTTGTGATCTGACTGTCATAAAGAGCTGAAAGCACATGGTCCTCAGACCTGAGAGAGGGAGGAGAGCATGTGGCTCAACCATCATCAGTCAACAAAGAAGCAAAAGGAAATGTGTCACTTGTGGACTTTCAAAACAATGAGCCGTGGCATTTACACGGTGCCAGTGATGGTCGCACCTTCCTGCAATTAAAGCAGGTGGATCTGAACTTATTTATAAGCACTAGATGCTATGCATGTCAGCTCTTAGGCCAGCACAGCACAGTAGAGTCAAGCCTGAGCCAGACAAGTCTTAGCTTTTGAGTTTTTTTAAACAAAAATATCACAGGGGCTTTGCTGATCTCATTCCACTGACATGCAAACCTATGTCTTCACCAGGATGCTGTCCTTCAACTTAATTTTAATACAGCACTATATAACATCAGTAATAATTAGTGTCTTTGAAAAACATTTATTTGGTAATCTTAGTAATAAAAGTCCACCCAGTAGTGAGGTATATCCAAGCTGGCCTTTCTTCACACTATAGTCTACATTGCAGAGGGTGGAGTAGGTGAGTGAAGTCAGTCCTAAGATGTGATTTCAGATTTTTCAATTTAAGTTATGTTTTTATTATAAAGTTGTCATTGAAACCTACAATTACTGAGGTTCCTTTAAAAAGATACTTTAGAATACATGGTATAGTTCACTTACCGTGTTCTGCCCTTTAAAAAATTCTGTTTCTTTCTTTATAATCATGAGTAGAACAGCTCCCAGAATCATACCCCTAGCCTCTTGCAGTGAGTCGTCCTTGAACTGCACAGGCCACTCTCTTCTTCACTCACCACTCTAAGCCTACCTCATTCTTTTTCCCCTTCACTCTCAGACCACACTTTTCATTTCTTTAGAGAATACCCCTTTTATGTGTTCTGGAAAAATATTGATTTTTGTTGTGTCATATACATTTTGGCTTTCCTAAAGGAGCTTTTGCTAAGTCATTTTTCTTCATTTAGGACCATATGCTTAAGACGCATCACTCCCGTCTGGTGAATCCTTGTACTCTCATCAGAGGTCAGCCTCTTTACTTGAATGGCCTCCTGCACCACACCATCACAGGAAGTGCTGTGAGGAACATCTTCATATGTCCTGTCTACACACCTGCACTAGAATGCCCCTGAGAAGTAACTGATTGGGCCACAGGGTTCATGTACCAAGTACTGTATGTGCAGGATTCAGAACCTTTAGTCTTGAAGGAAGTGCTACACTTCTGCAGTTCGAGATTCATTCAGAGCTTGAGAGAGCACACACTGTTAGGATTGGAACTGGGGTCCATCTCTCCTGAGTCTCATGCTTCTCCCACTTCCTGCCACATGCTATTAAATAACATCAAGAACATTGGCAACTAGCATCAATAAATAAGAGTTAATAAACAATACTACTTGTTTGACCTCACAGTTGAATCTGGCAGTTCACAGTACAAAGAAGGAAAACACTAAGTTCATATTTGAAAAACTATTGGAAATTGATAATTATAATAATGCCATAAGCTGCATTATAAACCTGTTGTCTGCAGGTTTATAATGCAGCATTCATGATGTCTGCAGTCTCTGTTAATTCTCTAGAATCTACTTTGGTAACCATAAACAGAATTCTTTTACAACACCTCTAGTTTTAAAGTTGCATTCAAATAAATTTATGTTGTAACCTCTACTGACATTTTGTCTCCATCTGGGTGACTCTCTTTGCATATACAGAGGAATGTGTGGATGAACTACACACTTGGGTCCAGTGAATATGCTGGTCTCTGTCACTAGAATGATCACTCCTTGAGGGAAGGAAAACATCCTTATGAAATCATCAGTGTCTTCATGTCCACCCCAGAACCAATATATATTAGAGAGAACAACACTGAGCATTTTACCACTTTTAGACTAATTAAGACTAGCAAGTCAGTTTACAGGAAGAAGAGTCCACTGGAGAAAAGTCTAAAAGCATATGAATCTTATAAAGCATGTGTAGATCCCACCATGGCCTAACCCAGCTCAGAAGAAAAAGACAGGAATTCCATGGAAGGCGATCAAGTCTAATTTGAAAAGAAGAAGAGTATTATAGAAAGCTTTCTTGAACATCTGTGCACATTTCTACTATATTTTAGGGTAAGAAACATCTACCAGGAAAATGGAATGTGACATCTCAGGGTAGTTGTCAGAGAGAATGAAGCAAAGAAAGACTCCTGAGCCTCCTGTCCTTTTTAGTTTAAAAAGATGAATTCAACAAGAGATGGCTATATTCAGGAAATGTCAGGAGGGGACATGTATCAGAAATAGGCCTGGAAGGGAAAGTCAGCTCTTTCAGGGCACATATGTGGCAAAGATCTCAGCTTCTTATAACATGGGGCACTGCCTGAAAAAAGTACATACACACAGAAACTCACAGACACATCCACAAAGATATGCACAGACACACAGAGGAAATGTCTCTCTGTCTCTATCTCTATTTCTCTCTCTCTCTCTCTCTGCCTCTGTCTCTCTCTCTGTCTCTGTCTCTCTCTCTCTCTTTCTCTCTCTCTCTCTCTCTCTCACACACACACACACACACACACACACACACACACACACACACACACGCCCACTTTTTCACCTGTACACACAAGGAAATATCACACAGAAAAAAAGGATAATACTTATTTAAAGGATTAGGATTAATACTAAGAAAATATAAGGATAATTTCTTTACAAAATCAATTAGATTCATGAGATCTGGTTAGCTGAATTAATGACTTTATAATGCACATTTTCAATGATATTCAGATAAGCTAACAGCATTATCAAAAGGTCAGCGAACGGCCACATTCAGTTAAGTAACAAGCTACCCCTTCATCTGACTCATTATAGACCTGTCAAGTGTCATATTTTACTTTTATCTATTGCCCTCTGACAACAATTCTACTCATAAAGCACAGAAGTATTTCTCTTTACCTTTGTTGCTTCCCGGTGGTGATGGGCACAGTTTGGCTGGTTGGACTGGAGTGCGTCCTTCCAAAGGAAACACAAGCTTCACTTTCCGCTCCTCCCTTTCCACAGTGTCGTTATGATTCAGCTTCTCACCTGCTGGGCAGGAAGTACAACCCTAAGAAGGAAGTCCTTCTGAAGGCATCCAGTAACTTCGGAAGAATTACAGGTGAACTGTGATTTCTGGAGAAATACATATTCTCACCCTGCTGTACTAATGAAGAATCATAGACAAGTCTAGCTTCCACTAAAAGAAAACGAGTTGTCATTCTGAAGAAAATAGTATGAACACATCCCATTAATAGGGTCTGTGGGGTTCCAGGGGTTGCCAGAGTCATTATACACAACACAAAGCCACTCAGTTGGAAAGACTCTGGTGGTGACAGATGCTTTCTTGCTGGAGGCACATTTATTTCAAGGTCCTTTGAGCTTTTCTTCAGGGAGCATGTGTTTTTACATGTAGCTTCAGCAGTCTACTATCAAGTAAACCCTACCTCATAAAAAGACCACAAGAGTGTGCTCCAACAGGAATTATCCTGTGGTTTCCTAAGAATGACTGCTACGAACAAGGCACACAGGCCTCTCACAGCGAAAAGCCACCTGTGTTGATGAGGTACATGGCTGAGACACAATTCAGAAGTGGAGGAGAAAAACTATAGAGCAGAGATAGGGTTGAAGGCTGATGACAGATGTTTAGGAGGAGGAGGAGCTAGAATCATCAATATGAGAAGCCCTTATGGTCTTGCCAAGGGCCAATCTTATGCATGCAATACGCAGCCCAGCTTCCCCAAGATGGTACCAGTACCCGTCTGAAATGGGTAAAGAAAGCTATAAAGGCAGACTCATCTGCATTTATGGTAGATGAAAATTGTTTATGACCACAATTTTCTCCATATTCTCATCATACAATATGCCTTTCCTTAGTTGAAATTAATAATTCTATAAAATGCAAAACCAAGAAAACTTGAGGGTAAAAATATGGTCCTCATCCCATTAAGTCTTCAATATTCTGATAAAAAAATAGCTTTATACAATTAACCACATGGAACTAAAAATGTTCCCCTGTCCTCCAATGTCTCTCTGCTCAGACTGAGTGATTTCTCACATGATCCCAAACCAACTGGAGTTTTTGATGATTTGGAAAGCTCATACCCACTGTTATGGCTGATCCTCTACCTCCTGATTTTTCTTCAATCTCTCTTAAGATCCATAAAAAGAGATTGAAGTTTTTAACTTTTCTTGGTGTCTAAGAATTAGCTTCATCAAGGAAAAGTCTTTATATTACTCATCCTGATTGTAGCTCTACTATTTTCCCTATTAGAAAGGAAGTGATTATTCTGAGATTCTCCTTGTTGGTGGAATTATTTCCATTAGCCTAACTCCTCTGTGCCCACCCCCCCAACCCCCCAACCAGTCATTTGCTTCTTCTGTCCTAAGATCTTAATCTGGAGTCCTTGAAAGTAGAGCCAAAGAGAAAACACATAAATGTAGCTTATTTGTGAAGCAATCATAATGAGTAAGAAAAGAAGTAAACCCTTCATGTTGATTGCTGTTGAGTTGACAATGCCTCCAACCTTCAGGGAAAAAATAAAAGACTTTGCAATGATATATTGCTGCTCTTACTTTCCCATGCATAAAATAATTCTTTTTAAAGAAGCCATGTCATATAAAAACCAGGAATAATTTTAATTGCAAAAAGTACTTTAAACTAGCTCTTGATAGAAGCCTGGAATAAAAAAAACAGAAAATAGAACTGTGCTAGGACATACTCAAGGAAAACAATCACAGATGTCACTGTTATGTTTTCCAGGCAGTAGAGAGGACATTTCAACTACAATGAGCTCTTGAGTGTAGAGCGTGAAGCATAGACCTTGTGACTTTAACCTGTGCACTTGGAAAAGTTTTCTCAGGAAAGTCAAGAGAAATCAAAACAAACTAAGAAAGAATGAACCTTGTAAAAATATCCTATAACCTCATCTACAGACATCATTAAGGTACTAAATGATCTTCAGCCTGAGAAAATATTCACAATACGTATTTAGGAAGGTATTGTATTCAGAATACTGAGAAAAAAGTTCAGAAACTTAAAAATTTAAAAATAAATAAACAGGAAGCTGGAGAGATGGCTCAGTGATGAAGAACCCGGCTGCTCTCCCAGAGGACAGACATTTGATTCCCAGCATCCACGGCAGCTCACAAGCACCCTTAATTCCAGTTCTTGGGGAATCAGTGCCCTCTTCTGGCCTCTCATGTGGTCCACACATAGGCATGCAGGAAAACACTCATACACATAAAATAAATTTTAATTTAAAAATAATAAATAAAATAAAAATAAATGAATGCTTGTACCATATGTATAAATGGCTATCAAGCACCTAGCAAAAAGCTCAACACCATCAGTCTATATGAATTAAAGATGCAAAGACATATCCCATTACACCCATTATTATGAGTATATAAGAAACCTGACTACTGGCTGAGGACATGGCTTGGCTGGCGGATGCTTGTCCAGCTTACACAGAGTCAGGGTTCAGTCTACTACACTTCATAAAACAGGACATGATGGTGAATGTCCATAATCTTGTCACTCATGAGGTAGAAATAGGAGGCTGGGGAGTGGAAGGTCATCCTCAGTTACATAGTGAGCATACAAGTGGGTAGGGTCAGCTTGCTTCATGATGTTCCCTCTCAAAAGAAGAGAAGGAGAAAAGGAAGGAAGGAAGGGAGAGAGGAAGGGAGGGAAGGAGTGAGGGAGAGGGAGAGAGGAAGGGAGGGAGGGAGGAAGAAAGGAAGGAAGGAAGGAAGGAAGGAAGGAAGGAAGGAAGGAAGGAAGGAAGGAAGGAAGGAAGGAAGGAAGGAAGGAAAAAAAGATACTAGGAGAAAAGAAATAAGATTGACTGCCAGACTGACAAGGATCTGGGATAACCAGCACCCCCTACAGTGCTCAGTTATGTGAAAAGCTGCTAGATTCCCTTACAGCAAATATATTTACTCTGTGACGCAGCAGTTTCTTCAAGGTATTTGCTAAAGGGGAAATAGACATGTCTATCATGATTATGGTAACAGTGATATTTCAAGAACAATGACTCCTTTCTTTTTGAGACGGACTCTCCGTGTTAATCTACTTTGGGATGGCCTCAAACTCACAATCCTTCTCCATCTGTGTCCCCAATGCTGGGATTTAAGCTTTATGCCACCACCACACTTTGCCCTTGGTAGCAATTGATATAAGAGATAGTCGCTGGGTGTCATCAAGAAGATAAGTTATGAACAAACGATACTGCACTATAAACAACACAGGGTTCTGACTGAGCCCAGGGTGAAGGGGCTGTTGTAAGAGTTCCTCTGTGTGGCTCTGTATATGTGAAGAATCGGGGTAACAAGAGACAAGCTGTGTTCCAAAGAGAAAGAACAGTGGGTTCCAGAGTGGAGGACAGCTGGAAAACATAATGAGACAGAAAAGTGACACCGAAAATAGTAAGAAACAGGCCACAGCTCTCAGGCTAAGTCCCTGCAGGATGAGAGCTGCCAGAGCCACTACTGGAGGGTAACACAGGCGATCCTGCGCACAGGATACACCCACTGTTCTCCCAAACCTTAAATTCACCAGGCAACTTGCCGATTTGGTGTGGCAGCAGATATTCCTGTGGGCCAGGACAACATTGAGAAAGAAAATTATTCTGTCCTCATTTTTAAGAGAGTCGTATTTTTGACTACTGGGGACACCTGAAAGCAGTTCCAGTCAAGGGGGCCCAGGGATCATCTCCCCAGCAGCTAAAGGGGTCCAGAGACTGTTTCCCCAGCAGCTAAGGGGGCCCAGGGACCGTCTCTCCAGCATCTAAAGGAGTCTATGGACCATTTCCCCAGAAGCTAAGGGAGTCCAGGGACCATCTCCCCAGCAGCTAAAGGAATCTATGGACCATTTCCCCAGCAGCTAAAGGGGCCCAGGAACCATCTCCCACTGCATCATAGTGGCAAAGAGACCCAGAAGGTACCTGTGGAGAGGATGAAGATTAGACATGACCCCACTGAGGACTCCCACTGTGGCCAGAAGTGGCTCCTGAGATGTAAAGGTGGAAGTCTCTGAAGTGCATGGAGGACCAGAAAGCCAAGGGAGCGTGACTGGCTCAACCCCCAGCCCACCTGCAGCATTAGCTGCTGGTGCTGGTGCTGCTACAGAAGCCAATTTCTTCCTTGTGAGCAGAGCTGGGATTGAGGCTGCAAGAGACGGTGACTTTGAGTCAACGTGGAGAGATTCTCATCTCAACAAATGTGTTTGTTAATTTTAACTCAGACACATAAGAAATATGAATAAAAGGCAAATTTGATGACAAAATTTTCAGCTCCTCAGTAACTAAATCCTAAGAATCTTAAATGGTAGAAACACCAAAGAGTTTACAAATCTAATTTTAGAAAATAATCAGCTGCCTCAAAGACGATCCAAACAACATTATTTGTGAAAACTAAGCCCGTACTACAGGAGGTATTTCAAGAAATTCCACATAGAAAAGATGAATCGGTGAAGAACTGGAGGGATAGATCAACGAGAAAAGACTCACACATGTCCAGCTCAATAGAACAGCAAAGCCCTGTGGTGAAAAGGAGAGAAAGAAAAGAACTGATTTGAACCAACCAATAAACTCTAAATAACCCTAAATGTAAATGGTCTTAACTATCCAATTAAAGATGCAGTTCTTCCTAATTAAAAAGCCACACATTGCTAACAAAGCCACAAAGGAGGCCTTTGATGAACTCACAGGGACCCTAGGCTCTTCTACCGCTGATCTTCATTCCCATTGTTTCCTAATTTGCTTCTGTGTAATGAATAATCATGAGTGGCATTCTGAGAGTACCTTTAAAAAGTAAATTGTTTTACTCTTTTAAAAACCACGTTTAAACTAGGAATAAAAAAAAACATACTTCAATTAAAAGCTATGTATGACAAAGGTGTAGTTAACTTTATACTAAATGGGGGAAAATTGAAAATTTCCTCCAGACTAAGGAACAAGACAGGGAATGTACTCTTTTTTATTTCATTCAATAGAGTGCTTGAATTTTGAGCAGAGTAAAAGAAAAGTGAGACATACAATGAACAAGCACAGGAAAAGGTGCTCAACATCACACTCCACGTGGAAACTGCAAATGAAGACAGCAAGGTGATACCTTCCACATGTGATGGAATGAATTCAAAGCACAGATACCACCCCCTGCTGCTGAGGTGGGAACCAAGGCACTCTCATTCCATAATGGAGGGAGTCCATGCTGCTATTCCCACTTTAGGCAATGGCTTTTGCAATCTGGTAGCAAAACTTACTGTAGTGTTGCCATGCAATCAAGCAAGCATATGCTCAGGTTTCAAGTCAAGTTGACAATTTAGTCAACACATGCCTGTACACAGGGTTCATTGAAATCTTCTTTATAATTGTCCCAAATTAGAAATAATAAAATGCCCTCTAGAGTGGTTAAACAAAGCCATTGCACACAATGAAATATTCGTCACTGAGATGAAGTCTGTCAAGCTATGAAAAAAAGTAGAAGCTTAAATGCAAATTCTTACGTAGAAGTCAATCTGAGAAGACTATACATGTAACAAAACTATAGAGACATTAAAATACAAACAGCTGCCAGGACCCAAGGAGCGAGAGGATGCTGGGAAGAGATGAATACATGGAGCACTGTTAAGGTACTGTTAGGGCAATGAGACCTTTCTATATGGCACTGTGATAGAGGGTACATTCATTTGCTAAAGTCCATAAAACTGTGTAATAAAAAGAGTTGAAAAATATGGACTTTACCTAGTGATCCATCTGTATTGGCTTACATTAGCAGCGATACCACACTAACAAGATGTTAACAGTAGGGGGTGCTGAGCTGGTGTGGGAGAGAAATATGTGTGTGATTACTCAGTGTGCTTTTTGTTTATTTTTCTGTAAATCTCAAATAACTACAAAAAGATGTTAATTTAAAAATAGTTGTGATACTTGCCCTGTTTTAGGCCTAAGCTTAAAGAAGACATGAAAATAGGTCTTATGTTCTAGGGAGCCTGTAGACACCATGTGAAGGTCCCAAACTTGACGGAGAGATCATATGGAGGGATCAAGTTAAGATGCAACACTGAAGAGCCAAGGAATCGGCCTATGGTGAGAACCATGGAGCAGGAATTTTCTTCCTGTGCCCACTGCAAAAAGCCCCCAACCATCCCAGGTTGCTTAACAGAAAATAGGCATCAGGAATGGAAGTGAGAAGGCACTGCTGGTGTTCCTAACACCAGCAGCTACTACTAAAGGCAGAACAGGCTAGCCGTTCTGTACCAGGTTCAAATCCCAGCCCAAAGAATTGCAAGCAAATCAAATGGTCGCTATGTTAAGGCACTTAGCTCAGGGATTGCTTACTAATCAACAGGTGTTAGTCAATTTTATTATTTCTATCACAAAACACCTGAGGAAAACAACTTGAAAAAAAAAGGGAAATTCAGATTCATTCACAGTTTTAGAGGTTTTGTGGTGTGATTTGGCAATGAATCAAGGAAGGAGGGAGGAGAGAAGGGGAGGGAGGAGAAAAATGGAGAGAGAGAGGGCAGAGATTTCTGTAGTGACCATATGGGAGCTAGTGAGCTGGGTTCAGCTAGGCCACCTTGACCTTACTAGATGCAGGTTGTTATAATTTATTTAAAACCTGTGGAAGGCAACCTTGACTGGTTGGAGTCAACAGGCCCCAGAAAGTCCTGCCACACAACAGAACTCACATGGAGGGTTTATTGGGAAGACAAGAGCTGAAGAGGGAAGAGGAAGAAGAGAAGGGGCAGAGAAGGGGGCCGAGAAGGGGGCTGAGGGCGGTCGCTGGAGACAAGAGTAGCAGAAAAGAAAGAAAGGGGAGGTGGGCAAGGCCCACCTTGTGTAAGGGAACATAGGGATCCGCACAGGGGTGCTCTTAGTGGCTGCAGCTGGGGATGTATCCTGTCAGGACCCTAAGGACAGGCCAGTATAGATGTCTGAATGCTAACACAGGTTCTGCAGATCCTCCTGTGGGAATGTTCCAGATGGCTCTTGGTACCAGTATTAGAAAAATAAACAAAGATAGTAATAGAGAAGCCATTATTACTTACTGATCACAGAGCATTGAGTCTTAAACTGCAGTTCAGGTTTTCAGTACACTGCCCCCACCCCACCCCCGCCCCACCCCCACCCCCGTTAACTACTCTGAAAGCCACGGCTGTCTTCCCCAGGGGCCCGGCGCTGCAGCTCAAGGACAGCACAATGCGCTGGTGAACACTTCTTTTGTAGCCTACAGACAGTGTCCATCTTGGGAAGTATGGTTCCTGTTCAGCTCCTAGTTGCCAGTATCTTGGCCACAGCACCAGGATGTCACATCTATAATCAAGTGAAATGCACAGGGTTCCCAAATGAGGCATCTTTGCAGATCCTGTGGAGACACATTACACCCCTCTGCTGACAGCCAAAAACCCTCTGTTTTAGACAGTTCTGGTTACTTACTAGCGATGAGCTCCTCCCTGCGTCTGTCAACGTAGGAAATTTGTCTCGAGACTCATCACCTCTCCACCCTTCCGCACGCCCCTTAAAGGTTGTGTTCGATAATATTTATGTGAGTGGGATAAAGAAGTAGAGCTGAGCATCTCAAAAAAGGGTGTAACAGATGCAGGGATCCATAACTGGGTGCCAGGCTGAGCTCTGGGAATCCAATCGATGAGAGAGAGGAGGGATTCTGTGGGCAATGGAGATTGTGATGGGAAAACGTGCAGAGATGACCGGCCACACTAGTGGAAACCCATGAACTGTGGACTAATAGCTGTGGAGCCCCCCCCCCCCATAGGACTAGACTAGGTCCTCTGGATATGGAAGACAGATGTTTAGTTTGAACTGTTGGGGAGCTCCACAGGCAGGGAGATCGGGATCCGTCCCTGGTGCATGGGCTGGCTTTTTGGAACACAATGCCTAGGGTGTGACACCTTGCACAGCCTTGGTGCAGCGTGGAGGGGCTTGGACCTGCCTCAGCTAAGTGTGCCAGGCTCCTCTGACTCCCCATGGGAGACCTTGACTTGGGAAATGTAGGGATAGGGGGAGTAGGTTGGGGGGGAGCTGGGAGGGGGGAAGAGGGAAGAGGGGGGATCTGTGGTTGGCATGTAAAGTGAATAGAAAATTTCTTAATAATAAAAAAAGATTAAAAAGGGAAAAAAGAAAGGCTTAAATTATGTCTTGAGGAATACTCAATAGAGCACTGTGTGTTTCTATTATTTGACATTGACATACATAGTCTTGAGAAAGGCAGAGAGAAGAACAGATGGAGGGAGGGTGGGGAAGTCTGGGGCAGGGAGAAGATAAGATGATTTGGGGGAGGTCACATTAAATCACACAAAAAATGATACAAGGGCATGCTGCCATTTAGAAAGTTAAATATAAACATTTAACATGTCCATTTAAAAAGTAGTTACAAAACAGAGTGCTTGAGTTAATAATGGTGAGAAAACAAAACATTTCTTATTGGCCCAAAAGAAAGATACAAAGCAATCGAATCAGTGTGTGGATGGATCAAAGGGAAGGTAAAGGATGAGTGACCTGTGGAGAGGAAAGGGGACAAACACAGACTAAGAGAAGCCACGAGGCCCCAGGGAAAGAAAATAGGAACCTTAGACATCAGCCCCCCACAGGTGTGCTATGACAGATGAGACCACTTGTCTCATTTCCTGGGCCATCTTGGGAAAATCCCTCTGGCCTCGGGTTTTTGTTCTGTTGCTGCTGTTCCATGACAAATGAAGGCAGTTGGAGCAAACAATTTTCTGGAATCCTCTCTTGCTCCAGTTGCAACCCTTCATTGAGGCCTGGAGCTGTCTGAATGCCTGGACTTCCTAGAGAACTGCTACTCAGATATTTCATGAATGTGTATTTTCCTCTCCCTACAAATGTGTTCTGGTAACCACATTTCTGCTTGCTGCTCATTTTGTTCTTAAGGTTCAAGGAACAGAGGCCAGTGAATGAACTAATTCCCACCCCTTAGAGGCTCAGCCTGGACCCAGTAGGAAATGAAATATTGAGCTACTAACCAAGCCAGAGTTTACAGACCATCAGTTCTGTCGTGTCCCAGGTATAATTCCAGAAAACTGCTGCTTCCCAGTTGATTGTCTCGCAAGGAAGGAACAAACTAGAATTTCTTCTCCCGTTTACATAGCACAGTGAATAGAGATGAGATGACAGCTCCTGTAGTTTATGTTTACTCAGCGTATTAAAGAACAAAGAATCTCACAATAGTTAGAACCTACTCTTGGAGACTACACAGTGTGAAGCACCAAGGTTTTGTGGTTATGTTTAGACAATAGTTCCCGTTTCCCAGACAGCTTCACAGAGAAACAATGCTAGTGCTTTTCTGTTAAACACATTTGGTGTCTTTGTCTCTCAAGTTACTTATCCCCCCCTTATATTAGGGTTATTTTGGTTGATGTTGCCAAAGGAATGGAGAACAATATGAGAGTGAAATCTGTCTCATTTTACTTATTATCTTTATAGAACCTAATTGTAGGCACTGTATTATTTCCTTTCTGTTGCTGTGATAAACACCATGAACAAAGGCCATTTGAGTAGAAAGTGGTTTTTTTCATCTTACAGCTTACATCATGAAGGGAAATCAGGGCAATAGCCCAAGACAGGATCCTGGAGGCAGGAACTGAAGCAAAGGCCATGAAGGAACTCAGCTTATTGGCTTGCTCCCTGGGGCTTGCTCACCCCACAACCATCTGCACAGGTGGTCCTACGTGGCCACAGTGGGCTTGACCCACCAACATCAATCACTGGTTAAGAAAATGCCCCTCACAGACTTGCCTACAGGGCAGTCTTATAAAGGGAATTGCTGGTGGCCCTGTCAGAGGAGCAGCAAATGGCAATTGACTTCAGGGAAAGACCCATCAGATGGGTGAACCTCAGATAGGCAAGGCCCCGCGGGCTTCAGCCCAAGAGTGTCTCCTGCTGCTGCTGTGCCTTTACATGTTTGCTGCTGCCATTATTCTCTGGTATCTGGCATGGTGTGAATGAGTGTGGGGAGATCAACCACTGCCCTTAATGTGATATGATTATCTCTTAGAAATATTCCATTCTGCTGGGCACTTTTACCTGTGGATTATTATGAAGATGATTTCCTCCTAAGCTGTACTGTTTAACTGAAGCAATGATTTTATACAATAATAGTGTTAGCTTAAACAGGATTTTGATGATTGAGGGTCATTAATAGATATAATGAAGGATTGTGATAGAGGTTAGCTTAGTGGGAAAACTAATATAGGTAAAAGCAAACTATGGTGTTGCCTCCACCCCTGATAAACCAGGGGCTGCAGAGTATAGAAAATAAGAACAAGGAAGCGTCACATAGCTAGTTTCTCTTGAGGAGCTGTATAAACTTTGGTTAAGGTTAATGATTAAGAAAAACAATTAAGTTACAGAAGCTAAGTTAGCTCAAGTTCTTTCAATCTTAAAGTTGAGAGATGTGTTCATGGGTTTCAGTGTGCATTATAGATGAAACAAAGCTTTAAATAATGACTTAAGGTTAGGTTAAGATTTTGTTGTTAATAGCTTTGAGATGAAAACCCAAGGAAACAATCTGAAGTTTAGAAAAACACATAGTTGGGTGAGGGACTTGTTAAGGTCAGAGAACAAAGTAGCCCAATTAGTATTAGCTGATGTGCCTTTCTTGTTAGGATGGGTTGGTGAACCCATTTCTGCCCTCAGCTTCCTGATATAAAAAAAACTGTTGATAAGTGGATATGCACCTTGAGGATTTAAAGTAGAGCTGATTGTTTTTCATATATATAAAAGTTTAGATTTGTGATTCCTTTAAGATTTTTATATGATTATCTTTTGAGATTAAAAAAATAATAGACCCTTTCTTTGTAACCACAAAATGCAGCCTGCCAGTAAAATAACTGACTGAGAAAAATATCTGGCTTGCTTACACTCTGTTAATCTATAACAAGTTGCTTGGACATGAACGTATATGGATTCTTGGGACAACTTGTTTTTTACCATCACATATAAAATGTTTAATCACTTAAGGATATGGAAAACATGCTTTTTTTTAACTTGTATTCATTGTAATCATTCACTTGAAAAACAGAATGCAACTACATTGTGATTTTTATATTTCTTGAAAGACTCTAGCTGTAAGGAGAAAAAATAAAGACAAGAGAAGGAAAACACCAGGAAAGATATGAAAGAAGACATTAAGAGAGACAGAAGGGAAACACGAGGGTAGAAAAGCAGAAGAGAAAAGAAATAGAGTAGAACAAGCAATCGTGTTGTAAACTTGAAGTGGAAAAGTCTCATTAAATATTTGAAGAAGTCAAGTAAAAAGAGTACAGAGAAGAGGTGCTGAGTCTAGACTCTCAGAGCTTAGATGATACAGAAAGTACTATAAATGATAAGGGATGAATAGTAGTTTAAAAAATGGTCATTTGTTGGTTGGTAGGATGGTTATCTGAAGATTGAGGAATCCTTTATACTTCATAAGGTATGATTTCTGAAAATCTAGGAAATAGAAACAAAAGAACAAGGAGAACACAAGACACGGAGTCTGTGGAGCAAGGATTCAAGGAAATCCAAATAATTTCTCCTTCATTCTCTGTAATTAGCAAAACAGCAAGGATGTCAAATTTGGGTGAGAAAGTTTTGAGATGGGCATGTAATTTGAGAGAGAAGAAAGGTTATAGAACTTTTGGAGGGAATCAAGAGAGAGTTAATCCAGGCAAGAAAATATTTGGAAACAATTTTAGGAGAACAGCCTTCAGCTCTTCTGAGTTAGGGCCGAATCTTCTGAACAATCAGAGGAGATCATTTCCATCCCTGCTCTGTCAACTGACCAGGTCAGCCTCTCTCGCAGGAGCATCCCTTTCCTAAGAAGCCAGGTATTTCCCCAGTGTGGGTGTGGACGGAGACAGAACCTTTCTCTTCCCTTGCAGAGGACAAAGCAGCATGAGTGATCTCTAAAGCCTTCACTGAAGAACATGTGGAACTTATTCATATGTGCATATATACATCCATGTCACCTAACTTATAAATGTTGTCTGTACTCTAACTGCAAAATTCACGACTTTGACAAATTGTGGACTGCACCATTTTAAAATAAATGCTACATGTATCAAGTGAGTAAAGCTATATGACACCCATGATATTAAGACAAATGTAAAGTTCCTAAACATTTGGATGTTTAATATACTTAAAAATTTAAAGGTCATCTCTGATTCAGTTTCTTTTGATTTTTTTTTTTTTGTTTTGATGTGATTTTGACTTGTTTTGTTTTTACGAGATAGGTTTCATTATGTATTCCAGCCTGGCCTCAAATTCAATGTTCTCCTCCCTCAGCCTCCCAAATGCTGGAATAGCAGCCATGTGCCCACATGGAACAGAAGAAGGTGTTGGGTCCCCTAGAACTGGAGTTTCAGATGGTTGTGAGCTGCCAAGGTTCTTTTAGGTATGTCTGTTTAATTGCTTAGTATTTTCTGGAACCATGGAAGCTAGACCACAGGAAAGAGGTAGATACAGCTTAAAGATTCTAAGTCCTGTACCCTGGGTATGCCATATCTTCAGCAATACAGGCCTACACTCAACTACTTGGAGGCAACCAAGTGATACATCAATAATCTATACTGCTTTGGGAGTCACTTGGACTGCCCTGACCAACCATTCAAAGAGGTTTCTTGTACCTGGTTCTGGGGATTCTGTTAGTCTATGCTTCTTGTGAGGAGAATTGTAAGCCCAAATGGCTTAAGTTGCTTTAAAGTGTGTGTGTGTGTGTGTGTACAAAAACATATGTATTGTGTAAATACAGAATAATATGATTCCTTGAGACTTTATCAGACGGCCTTGGTACTATTTGCTCCTTGCCCATCCTTCTGTCCCTCCCTCCCTCCCTCCTCCCCACTTGGAGCCCCCTCCTATTATTCCATTTCCCAGTTCATTTCACCTATATTCCAGTATTCCCCTCTCTACCACTTCCCAACCTATGGTGCCTTTATATTTCCTGGTTTCTTTGGCTACTCAATGTTGTATACTCACATCTGAGAATTTGGAGTAAGGAAGCACAGACTAAAGAGAACCTGTGGCTTTGTCCTCCTGGGTCTGAGTGACCTCACTCAATATAATATTTCCTAGTTCCATCCATTTACCTACAGATTTCATTTTTATTTACAACTGAATGGCATTCTATTCTCTATATGAATCACATTTTCACTATCCATTCATCTGTTGAAGGACCTTCAGGTTGTTCCCATCCCCTGGCCATCATGGAGTGGGACAACAAGTCCTTTGGGAATATGTTAAGGTATGAAGTGGCTAGATCATATGGTAGCTTTATTTGTAGTGTTTTAAGAATTTTTCACACTTATTTTCACATTGGTTGCACCAATTTGCAATCCCACCAACAGGGAATGAGGGCTCTTTTTTTCTCCACAACATCACCAGCATCCATTGTTAGTTGTTTTGAAGATCTTAGTCATTCTGACTTGAGTAGATAAAATTTCAGAGTTGTTTCAGTTTGCATTTCCCTAATTGTTAATGATGGGGAACACTTTTTAAGTTGGCTTTTAGTCATTTTTATTTCTTTTATTGAGAACTCTCTGTTTAGATCCCTAGCACATTTTTAAGCTGGGTCATCTGTTTCCTTGACTTTGTGTTTTTTATTTCTTTGTATGTTCTGAATATAATCCTCTCACAGATGTATAGCCCCCATTCTACAGGCTTCCTCTTCATTTGATTGTTTTCTTAGTTGTGCAGAAGCTTTTCATTTTTATGAGCTGTTGACCTTCATCCTGGACTAATGGAGCCCTGTTCAGAAAGTTCTTCCCTACACCTGTCTCTGGCAAGGTGTTGCCTATGTTTTATTCTAGTGCTTTTGCTTTTTTTTTGGGGGGGGGTTCAGATTGAGGTCTTTAATCCACTTGGATCTAATTTTTGTGTCAGGTGATATGAGTCTAAATTCATTCTTCTGCACATGGGCATCTACTTTCCCAAGTACTGCTTGCTCAAGGTGTTGTCTTTTATTCCAGTGTATGTTTTGGCCTCTTTATCAGCTACTAAATGGCTATAATTATAAATACTAATGCTTGGGTCTTCTGTTTTATTCCATTGATCTACAGTCCTGGATTTTTTTTATCAGTACCATATTTTTAAATTTTTCTGCATCTCTGTAATGTATCTTAAAGTTGAATATAGAAATGCTTCTAGTATTTTCCATTTTGTTCATGATTACTTTGGCTCTCTGTGGTATCTTTTTGGTTCCATATGAATTAAGGAATTTTTTTCTATTTCTCTGAAGAATTTGTGAGTATTTTGATTGGGATTTCATTGAGTCTGAATTATAATAATGTAGAAAAGACAAATTATTAAATACTGATTGGTTGATTTATTTAGTAGCTTACATAAAACCCTGCTTGTACTACACATTTCTAAGCATGATTTCACTTGCTACTTGAAGCAGAATGACCTAGAGAAATAGCTAAAACAATGGGTTGTTGGCCTTAACAACCTGACCACAAAAGCTTATACCTGTCAACTATAATATGTCTTTAAAACAACCTGCTGACAGCCACGTACGCTTCTGTGAAATTTTACTTGTCTGTTTACCTCGCCTTGTAATTTTAGAATATAAAATGAGAACACCAACTGGATCTGGGACTGAGGCCTTTCAGGACCTATCCTGGCTTCATTCCACCAGTGAATACATCTCCTCTCTTCCACTCTCATTGTCAGATTATTATTCCAGAAAGATTCCACAACAAGTCTATAAACTGCTTTTGGTAGAATTGATGACCATTTTTACAATTCTACCAATCAATGAAAATAAAATGTCTCTATTTTCTAGTGTCTTTCTTAACCTCTTTCTTCAGAAACTTGAAGTTCTGATTTTAGAAGTCTTCCAACTCCTTGGTTAGGTTTATTTCAAGGTGTTACTGTCTTTGATGTTATTGTCAATGGGAGTATTCCCATGATCTCTTTCTTGGTGTGCTTGTTTATGGCACATGGAAAGGCTATTGATTTTTATAAGTTGATTTTGTACCTTGTCATTTTGTTGAAATTGTTCTTTCTAGAAGAATTTGAGGGGATTTCTTACTATGTCATCTGCATATAGAGATAATTTGATTTCTGTTTGTCTTTGTATCTTTTTAATTTCATTCTCTTGCCTTCTTGCTCCAGCTAGTGCTTCCAGGATTATGTTGAAAAAAAGGGCAGATGGTGACCAGTCTTGTCTTGTTCTTGATTTTAACATGATTGCTTTGATTTTTCTCCATTAAGGATAATATTAGCTGTGAGTTTTTCATAGATAGATTTTATTATGTGGGGTATTTTCCTTGCAGTCCTTCTCTCTGTGACTTCTGTCATGAAAGCATATTGGACTTGTCAAAGGCTTTTACTGCATCTATTGAGGTTATCATGTTATTTTTCTCTTTCAGACTATTTATGTGATTTTTACATTTATTGAGTTACATATGTTAAACCAACACCACATTTCTAGGATAAAACCAAGTTGATAATGGTGGATGATCTTGAGATATGCTTGTATTCACTTTGCTAGTATTTTATTGAAGTTTTTTTTTTTTTTTTTTTTTTTGGTTTTTTGGTTTTTCGAGACAGGGTTTCTCTGTGTAGCTTTACACCTTTTCCTGGAACTCACTTGGTAGCCCAGGCTGGCCTCGAACTCACAGAGATCCACCTGCCTCTGCGTCCCGAGTGCTGGGACGTGCACCACCACTGCCCAGCAAAGTTTTTTAAATATATGTTCATTAAAGATATTGGCCTGTAGTTTTGTCTTTTTTTCTTCTTTTGTGGTTGTGTCTTTGCCTGGTTTGGGTATTAAACTAATTATGTCTTCAAAGGATGCATTTGGGAGTACTCTTTCTCTTTCTTGCTTTCTTTCTTCCTTCATTTTTTTTTTTTTTTTTTTTTTTTTTTTTGGTTTTTCGAGACAGGGTTTCTCTGTGTAGCTTTGCGCCTTTCCTGGAACTCACTTGGTAGACCAGGCTGGCCTCGAACTCACAGAGATCCGCCTGCCTTTGCCTCCCGAGTGCTGGGATTAAAGGCGTGCGCCACCACCGCCCGGCTTCCTTCATTTTTAAGAGTTTATTAAGATTGATTATAGTTCTCTGAAAGTCTGGAAGATTTCTGCTGTGACTCCATCTGGGCCTGGACATTTCTAGTTAGAAAGGCTTTGTATTATTGTTTCAATCTCCTTGTTTGTTATGTGTCTGTTTATATTGCTGGTTAGAAAGGCTTTGTATTATTGTTTCAATCTCCTTGTTTGTTATGTGTCTGTTTATATTGCTGGTTAGAAAAGCTTTGTATTATTGTTTCAATCTCATTGTTTGTTATGTGTCTGTTTATATTGCTGGTCTCTTCTTAGATAACTTTGGTAGTTTTGATGAATCAAGAAATTCATCCATTTCTTTTATAATTTCCAACTTTATAGAGTATATGTTTTTAAAGTATTCCCTAATAATATTTGAATTTCTTTTGTTGTAGAACATTCTTTGAAGATGAACATTTGTTTCTGATATGGAACATTTGTTTAATGGTGCAAAGATGTGTTGCATTCTTTTATGTTGCATTTGTTTAACTCTTTCTAAAACATTTGATTGATCTAATAAAGTGCTGAAGTGCCAATAGGTAGACAGAAGAAAGGATAGATGGGGCTGGCAGGCAGAGAGAACAAATAGGAGAAATTTGGGAAGAAAAGATTGAGGAGCAAGAAAAGGAAGAGAGAGGACTCCAGGGGCCAGCCACCCAGCTACAAAGCAAGCCACATAGTGAGAAGTAAAGAAAGGTATACAGAAATAGAAAAAGATAACAGCACAGAGGCAAAAATATATAGTATAATTTAAGTTAAGAAAAGCTGGCTAGAAGCCGGGCAGTGGTGGTGCATGCCTTTAATCCTAGCACTTGGGAGGCAGAGCCAGGCAGATCTCTGTGAGTTCGAGGCCAGCCTGGTCTACAGAGCAAAATCGAGGAAAGGTGCAAAGTTATACAGAGAAACCCTGTCTCGAAACACCAAATAAATATATAAGTAAAAGAAAGAAAAGAAAAGCTGGCTAGAAACAAGCCAAGCTAAGGCTGGGCAATCATAAGTAAGAATAAGACTCTTGTGTGTGTTTATTCAGGAGCTGGGTGGTGGACCCCCAAAGAGCAAAGAACAAAGAGTAAAAAAAACAACCAACATCATTCTCTCATGTCTGGTGTGATATTTCCCTGCTCATTTCTGAGTCTGTTAATTTGGGTCCTCTCTTTCTTTTGGTTAATTGGGCCAAGGCTCTGTCAGTGTTGTTTATCTTCTCAAAGAACCACCCCTTAGCCTCACTGACTCTTTGTATTGTTTTCTTTGTGCCTGTTTCATTAATTTCCACCCAGAATTTTTATTGTTTCTGGCCATCTTCTGGGTTTGGGAGTAGTTTTTTCTTGCTTTTCCAAATTATTGAGTTGTATTAAGACATGTATTTGGGCTTTTTGCTGTTTTGATGCAAACACTTTGGGCTATAAACTTCCATCTTAGAACTGCTTTTAATGTGTCCCGGAGGTTTTGTTGTACATGTGTTTTCATTTTAGTTTGTTTTAAGAATATCTTGATTGCTTTCTTGATTTCTCCTTTAACCCATTCATCATTCAGTAATTACTTGTGTAATCTCTGTTCATTATTACACTGTTGTGTTTGCTGTTGATTCTAAGTTTTATTGAATAATGATCAGACAGGATACATAGGTTATTTCAGTTTTTCTGCATTTGTTAAGGTTTGCTTTATGTTTCAGCATGTGGTCTATTTTTGGGAAGCTTCCATGTGCAGCTGAGTAGAATGAAATTCTTTGGTGTTTGGGTATAATAATCTGCAGCTATCTGACCAATCCACTTGATGTAAGAAGTCCTTTAATGCTTAGGGTTCTCTACTTACAGGTTAGATGATATAGGAGATTGTGGGGTATTAAAAATGCCTAGTGCTGTGGAGTTTGTGTTATTCTGTGTCTTTAACTCCCTTAGTATGTTTTTTATGAATGTTGGTGCACCACAGTTTGTTACACGTTTATTATTGTGATATTTTCCTGATTAATTGGGTCCTTTATTAGAACAAAGTATCCTGCTTTGACTCTTCCAAGTCGTTTTAGTTTGCCAGATATTAGCAGACAACTTCTGCTTGCTTCCTGCTTCCATTTTCTTAGAATACTGTCTTTTAAGCTGAGCTGAGTTTCTTATAGACATCAAGTAGATGGATTTTGTTTATCTACTCAACTAACCTGTGTCTTTTGATTAGAGAGTTAAAGCCATTGATATTTATAGTTTTTATCTAATGAATGTATTGAATGGTGTATTGCAGTCATTTTTAAGTTTATGCTAGTTTTGTTCTTAATTGTGGTTTGTTTTTTATTAAAATTATCTTCATTTTTTTTCTTTCTAGGGTCACTCAGCTATGCTTATTCCCCTCTTCAGTTCAGAGTATGGCTTTCTGAACTCTGATTAGCATTTTGTCATTGTTGTTGTTGTTGTTGTTGTTTGTGGTGGTATTCTAATTGTACTGAAATGTGATTTTGATTGTATGTTAATAAATAAAGTTGCCCGGGTGTCAGAGCTATAAGAGCCATAGAAAGAGTGTGGCGGTGGTGACACATGCCTTTAATCCCATAGATCTCTGTGTGTTCAGGGACACAGCCAACATTGGAGACATACGCCTTTAAGACCTGGGGGGCTGTACATACAGACAGTGACGAGGCAGTCACGTGTTTGGGTTTACAACCAAAGAGAAGGCAGAACAAAAGACTATGAAACGACTTATACACAGGGAAATAGCTCTCTTTTGGGAAGCTAGGAGCACACAGGAGGAAGGGTGAGATTTTAGCTCTGAGCTCTGTCCTCTCAGCTTTCTCTTTTACATTGGTTCTGTGTTTCTTATTTAATAAGACAGTTGGTTACATCTACATCTGGCGCCCAACGTGACAAGAATCCATTAAAAACCGCTTGACTTGAAGGCAGGTCCACTTTCCCACAAGGGCGGCAGGCCAGGTGGTTGGCTTCCTAGCCCGGGTCTAGGTCTGGTTGGCCTCAGGCCAGACTAACTGTGAGTTGCTTGCTTAAAGCCTGCTTGCTTAAAGCCGGTGCTACAAACAACTAAGGCCTGCCCTGCCTAACAGGGCCCCGCCTATAAAGCCAACGCAGGTGGTTGGAGCTTAAGGAAGCCAGAACCAATCCTTGACTCAGCTCAAGAGGGAACACGTGGCTGGATTTAAGCTTTAGCCAGCTACACTTTCTTGCGTGCTTTCTCTCTCTCTCTCTGTCTCTCTGTCTCTCTGTCTCTCTGTCTTTCTGTCTCTCTCTCTCTCTCTCTCTCTCTCTCTCTCTCTCTCTCTCTCTCTCTCTCGATTCACACCTCGGACACTAGGTGGCTGTTTTGAAATTTCCTCGGATTTCTAATGTTCTATGCAGATTTGGTAAGTCATAACATATCAGATATTTTAAAGGAAACTATTTACAAGAGAATTTTTTTTCCACATTAAAAAAAAATGGGTTTTATGTGTACATTGGAAGAAAATTGAGTTTTGTTTGAAATTTTAGGCAGTCTGACAATGGAACAACTATATGAGAATATTAGTATTGTTGGAATTATGCAGTTTATCACTATGCTTATCCTCATTTTAATATTTAAAAAGGTAGTCGATTTAAGTGCCAGGATAACAGCTTTAGAAAAACTTGTTAAACCTGTAAAAATTCAGACAGAAGAAATTAACAGTGAAGTTGTTTCAAGTTTGGATATAAGGTTACAGAAAGAAAGCCTGTTTTCACAAAGTCAACCTTAATTTATCCTGTAACCAACCGTACAGCAGATGCCTGATCAAATGACTACACAAAATATTTGGGCTCCAATTGAAATGTTGGATTTAAAAAGGTTAAAGGAGGCAATAGTATCTTATGGCATGCATTCCCCATATGTAAAGCAAATGTTAAACTCTTGGTCAACATATAATAGGATTGTACGACAGGACTGGCGGGAGCTGACACAAGCTGTTCTGGAACCCAGCCAGAGACTTCAATTTCTAACGTGGTTCAAGGATGAGGCTAAAAACATAGAAAAACAATGGAGGGATAAAGGAATACAAGTTTGCCAGGATCAGCTTATTGGAGAAGGCCAATATGCTTCAGTACAAACACAATGTTTATGTGATGTCCAAACCCTAATTTTATGTCGAACGGTAACCTTGAATGCATGGGACAGAGTTGAGGAACCAGGAAAAAAAACTGAGTCATTTACAAAGGTTATGCAAGGCCCAAAAGAATCTTTCACAGATTTTTTTTTTTTACAAAGACTGGCTTCAGCAGTAAAGAGAATGGTCTCGGATTCAGAAGATAGTAAGATAATAATTGAATCTTTGGCCTTTGAGAATGCAAATGCAGCATGCAAAAGAATAATCAGGCCACTAAATGCAAGATCTGCATCTTTGGAAGATTGGATTAGAGACACAGTTAATGTTGAGGCTGATGAGCATGATGATATGTGGGTAGAAGAAGCAATATCAAAAGGTTTGAGGAATGCCAGATGTTTTGGATGTGGAAAGCAAGGACATTTGAAAAGGGACTATAAACAGGTCATTCCTAGAAAAAATGTTTCTTCAAAGAACAATGGCAACAGAATGCCCCTTCGTTCTAGAGTATGCAGAAGGTGTGGTAAGGGAAAACATTGGACCAACCAATGTAGATCAACAAAGGACAGACAGAGTAATCCTTTGCCTCAGTCTTTGGGAAACTCCCAGAGGGGCCTCACGCAGGCCCCCATAGCAAATCCAGTTTGAACCTTTCCTGCAGCCATAGAGGAAATCCCTGCTCAGAGCAATTAAATAACCTATTGGAATAAATCATGCTGGTCAGGATGATGAAACAGAGAGAATAGAAAATTCAGGAGAAAACATAAAGAAAATTTTTTGGCAAACTTCTATTAATGAACAAAGACCAAAATTAACAATAAAAATAAATGGTGTTTTGTTGTCTGGTCTGGTAGACACAGGTGCGGACATTACCATAATTGCACCAGAATTTTGGCATCCAACTTGGCCTCTTCAGGAGGTAAACGTTCAACTGTTAGGAAATGGGACATTATCTCAGGTGAAACAGAGTGCAAGATGGCTGGAATGTATAGGTCCAGAAGGACAGAGAGGAAAATTAAAACCATATGTGGCTAACATAGCTATGAACCTGTGGAGTCGAGAGTTGTTGCAACAATGGAATACTCAGATTAGCATCCCTCCAGTCTGAGAAACAAATCATAAATTAGCACATGTTTCTGAGAGAAATATTAGAAGATATTGTTCTAATGAGTGGTCACCAGCCATCCATATTATACAAGAACAGGGCACAACAAATGATGATCTTCCAAAGACACCAATAGCTCTACCTTTAAAATGGTAAACAGACAAGCCTGTATGGGTTCAGCAATGGCTTTTAACAACAGAGAAACTCCAGGCTTTAGAAGAGCTGGTAGAAGAACAGTTAAATGCTCAGCATATTGAGGAATCAACCAGCCCTTGGAATTCTCCTGTATTTGTTATTAAAAAGAAATCTGGTAAATGGAGAATGGTAACAGACCTTAGAGCAATTAACAAAGTAATTCAGCCAATGGGCTCTCTACAATCTGGGATTCCTTTGCCTACTCTGTTACCAAAAGGATGGCCTCTCATAGTTATTGATTTAAAAGACTGTTTCTTTTCAATACCCTTACTAGAAAAAGACAGAGAAAGATTTGCTTTCACAGTGCCTACTTATAATAATTCCCAACTGGTTAAAAGATTTCAATGGAGGGTCCTCCCACAGGAAATGTTGAATAGCCCAACTCTGTGCCAATATTTTGTACAACATCCATTGGAAGTGACACGAAAAAAAAATTCCTAAATCTATAATTTATCATTATATGGATGATATTTTACTAGCTGACTCAAATGCAGATACCTTAGAAAGAAGGTTTGAAGAAGTAAAGAAAATTTTGCCTTGCTGGGGATTACAAATGGCTCCTGAAAAGATACAAAGAGGAGATTCTATTAATTATTTAGGATATAAAATAGAGCTACAAAAAATTAGACCCCAAAAGGTGCAAATTAGGAGAGATAGACTACAGACTCTTAATGACTTTCAAAGATTATTTGGAGATATTTCTCATCTACAAACTATTGTTGGGGTAAAAAATGATGAACTGACTAATTTGTTCAGAACCTTAGAAGGTGACAAGGACTTAAATAGTCCAAGAGAATTATCACCTGAAGCTGAGAAAGAATTGGCCTTGGTAGAAAAGAAAGTACATGAAGGGCACATGGATCGTATTGATCCAAAGCTGGATTGCATTTTGATTATTTTACTTTCTAGGCATTCTCCTACTGGAATATTAATGCAGAGGGAAGATATTATATTGGAATGGGTATTTTTACCAAATAAACCAAATAAAAAATTAAAACTTATGTGGAAAAAAATCTCTGACTTGATTTGCAAATGAAAATTGAGACTTCGTCAATTAGCAGGAGTAGACCCAGCAGAAATTGTTGTACCATTAACTAAGGAGGACATTGAAAAATTATGGAAAGAAAGTGAACCTGGGCAAAGATCTTGCAGTAATTTTTTGGGAGAAATTAACAGCAAATATCCCAAAAACGATAGAATTGATCTTATAAAGAGAGCTGATTGGATCTTGCCTCGAATTGTACGGGAAAAACCCATATCTGGAGTTCGTACATTTTATACAGATGCCAACAAACAAGGAAAGGCAGGTTACAAATTAGAAAATTTAAGTAAAGTGGTTCAAATTCCTCATAATTCAGTTCAAAAATCAGAATTGTATGCTATTCTGTTGGTATTAATAGATTTTGTCAGAACCTCTCAACATAGTAACTGACTCTCAGTATGCTGAAAGTGTGGTATTACATATTGAGACTGCAGAATTTATCCCTGATACTTCAGAATTAACTTCACAATTTATTCACTTACAAGATACAATCAGGAAAAGGAGTCATCATTTATATATAACTCACATTCGATCCCATACTGGTCTGACAGGCCTCTAGCACAAGGCAATGATGAGATTGATAAATTATTGATAGGAAATGTGCTGGAGGCCACAGAATTTCATGAAAAACATCATGTCAACAGTAAAGGTTTAAAAAAGGATTTTTCCATAACCTGGCAACAAGCCAAGGAAATAGTAAAGAAATGTCCTACTTGTTCCTTCTACAATCAAACGCCATTACCAGCAGGATGTAACCCAAAGGGTACTCAGAGGAAAGAAATCTGGCAGATGGATGTGTTTCACTCTGCAGAATTTGGAAAATTGAAATATGTACACCACATCATCGATACTTATTCAGGATTTCAATGGGCAACTGCTCTGAGTTCTGAAAAAGCTGATTCTGTAATCACTCATTTGCTAGAAGTTATGGCCATCATGGGTATACCTGCACAAATCAAAACTGACAATGCTCCATCATATGTCTCTCTTAAAATGAAACAATTTTTTGCTTATTATAATATAAAGCATATTACAGGTATACCACATAATCCTACAGGTCAAGCAGTTATAGAAAGATCAAACAGAACTCTAAAGGATATGCTAAATAAACAGAAAGGGGTAACAAAAACCCCCAGAAATAGACTGCATAATGCTCTATTAACTTTGAATTTTCTCAATGCCAATGAGAAAGGAACAACAGCTACAGAGAGACATTGGATAATAGAAAAAACTACAGAATTAAATCAGCCTATATACTTTAAGGATGTGCTGACCTCAGAATGGAAACCAGGGTATGTATTACGTTGGGGACCAGGTTTTGCCTTTGTTTCTACAGGAGAAGATAAGCTGTGGGTACCATCAAAATTGATAAAGGTTCGATTTGAACAAGAGAAACCTCTTATCATTAGCGGATCTAGTGACA